>NW_005054381.1:1614998-1631325 GCF_000277835.1 Geospiza fortis | reverse complement strand
GTCCCCCCCTGTGAGCGGGGAGCAGCAGCTCCAGCCCGTGCCAGCTGAGCCCCCTGCACCGCACACCTCCTGCCTGCCTCCAAATCCAGCTCTTTGCGAGGCTTGGATTTGCTCTTTGCCATAAACATACAGAGACAGGATGATTTCCAAATGTTTTTATGCTTCAAAATTCTAATGCACAGCCTGTCCTTTCATTTTCTTTTTATTATTAAAAAACCCTGTCAACTTAGCTTTCTGAGGGCGTCCTACCTCAATAAAACAATGCAAACTCTTTCTTTTAGCTTCTTCTACTTGCTGGCAATTGTGTAGGGCTTTAAGCTATTAAAAAATAAAAAAAAAAAGCTTTGCATACATGCAACATAAAATATTTATTTTTAATCTAAGCAGGATTTCTTTACCTGCTGTGCTGCCACAGCTTTTGTTTAAGGCTTGCTTTATCATCTGTGTGTCAAGCTGAAAGCATTTCTCTCCTGATCCTTCATTGTGGCTGTAAAGAGCCTCCTAGCAGAGCCCAGCTGACACTCAACTTCCAACTCCTGCTTCCAATTTTCCTTCTGCCTTTTCCCCTCTCACCCAAAAACCCACAACCTGGAAGTTCTTCACTGGAACAGATGGTTTGGAGAAATCTGGGACATGCTCGCGTGATGGAAAATAGGACTCCTTTAAGCAACACCTCGTGTAACAATTTTGTGAACAGTTGGTCCAAAGAGTGACCCAGAAACTGCCCCAGCTCTGCTCTCCTGAGCCCCAGGGGATTCCCAGCCCTTCCTGAGTGCCTGACCTTGGGCAGCCATGGCTCCTTCTGGGACAGCACATTCCCACTGCCTCCTGCACGGAGCCACTCCTGCAGCAGGCCATGAAATTGCATTTTTGAGGTTAAAACTGAAAGTATTAATGATAAAACCCAACCCTATGCTCCTCCTTTGTTTACTACCCGAACAACACCAAATTCTCCCAGAGTTTTTCACAACCAAAGTACTCCATCTCAGAAGGTGCAAAATCACACAGTCCCACCTGCCTGTGTCCAGGCTGGAGCCAGACCCTGCTGCTGCTGTTCAAAGGAAGGGAAGCAGCAATCTGACAAGTGCTGAATATTCCCAGCTCCATCCAAGGACAACAGAACAGCACATTCCCATGGGCAATAAAAAAACTACTTCCAAGTCAGGCTTCAATTGGTATGTAGGAAGAAATTTTGGGTTAGAATTCATAAATTTCCTGTCTCAAGGCAGAAGCAAAGTCAGAAAAGAGGATTATGGAAGAGTGCATTGTTCCTGAACTGTGTCCCATCTTGGCACATGTGGACACAGCAGGAGGAAGGTGTCTGATGAGCAGGACACAGGAACCAGGCTGGGTGAGCTTGGGGCTGACTCAGAGGGGTCATGTACAGGGATGTACAGGAAGGGGAGATTATGCTGGTGAAGAAATTTCCAGAAGAGGAGAGTTGTGTGTCCATAAGAATGGGAATTACAGGACTGGACAGCTCTGAAGATGTGGGCATGGCTGGATGTGGATGGGAAAAGTGGACTTGTGGCTCAAGGCTTCCTCAGGAGCTGAGAAGGTGTTTGAAAGAGCCTTGGTGGAGGCTTTAGGTGCAGTGGGTGGCTGAGATGTGACCAGCACACAAATGTGCCTTTCCAGAGTTCCTGGGGCCAGTCTCAGTGCCCCCCACCAGCTGCAGCACACGAGGGCTGGTGCATGGGGGCTTGTTCAGGTGCAGGGCTGGCAGATCAATAACCCAAATTTTCCTCTCCCCAGAGAAGAATTCAAGATTGTGCCAAAAACCACTGAGAGAACCCTGAAGTTTTCCTTTCCTTTGAACAGGTGCAATGAGATGGTCTTTGTTTAGTACTAAAACTGCAGATCCGTTATAGCAAAGGTAAATATCAACTAGAGAGTCAACATCTCCATTAACAAAAGCCAAGCTGCCTCAGTAGCCACCAAACACCGACATCTCACAACTATTTAAAAACACTTCAAGACCTTAAAAATCAGGGAAATAGAAAAAAATCCCAGCACCATTGCAACAAGCTAAATTTCCTGTCACACAGAGGCTTGATTCCTGTCAGTGCAACACTCATTTTAGTCTGATTAAGTTGCTGTGATGAACTTCAGAGTTTAGACTGCCCTTGAGCCTCACATCTATCTGATCTTTAATTCTACTACCCGCTCATTTCTTGCTAAGCACACAATTCTGAGTCCCACTGGAACAGCCTCGTTCAGGCTCTGCATCAATATGTTCAGTGCTGAATTCATTTCTGCAGGGAGCCCAGTAAATCTGAACTTTCCAAAATCATTTGGCCCCCATTACTAGTAAGCACTGCTCTTAAATAGGTTGTAACTCCAGCTAATAGGCTCCATAATCATAGCTGAATTGAACAAAAGGGTCCGTATGGGCTGTCATCAGTCATTTTTATTCCCAATCAAATGCACCGCCTAGAAGGGAACTTTTTTATACTTCTGGCTGCTGAAACTAAGGAACTCATTTCACCTGAATAGAGGGTTTTTTCCTTAATAAAAAAAAATAAGATGAAAGCTTCCAAGGGTATCCTGTAGTCCAGCACAGCACGGATGCAAGACCTGGAACTGGTAACCTTTTCACCTTGCAAAATGGCATCCATCCAGAATATAAGGAGACAGGAAAAACATTAAGATGCAAAGCCCACATAATGAAAAATTCCAGTGCTGAGAGATACATCTTCTGCTATTCAAAGAAGTAACTGAGTGTAACTAAACCTAAAGTAAAGGAGTTAGCAGTAGCAGTGCTTACATCTTGATCACATTTCCATGAAGACAAGCTTTGTGATATTGTTTCATCTAGTGCAAAAAAATAATAGAAGCCTCCTTCTAAATCTTATCACTGAAATTGATAGTGTTTACTTAAAGCTTATTCCAGCTTTGCTGACTTCAACAGATATTGAAGTCTCCAATAAATCTATTTCAACATTTTTTACAACTCTCTTCTTTCTCAGCATACACTCTGGCCTTCCTGATCTATATCAGTGGACAGAAGACCAGATTTTTGTTTATGAATATCTAGAAGTTTCATTGCTGTCTGCTGAAAAGCCTGGAATAAAAATGAATAGCAAGTAAATAAAGCAGAAAAGGAACTTGATTTATCCTTCTCCCTCCTGCAAGGCAGCAGAGCCAGTCCTTGCTGGCACCATATTTTTTACACACAGGGCAACCTGCTACAAAGGCAATGCAGGAGAGCTCCTGCTGGGCACAGGCAGCTGGTCCTGCACAGGTGGGCACTGCAGCTCCTCCCACTGCTCCTGTCCAGTGTGACTGGCACACCCTGCATAATTCCCTTGGGGCCAAACACCTGGAATGGTCCCAGCTGCTGCCAGCCACAGCCACATTTTGTACCCTCAGCAGCTCCCTTGGTACCTTGGAGAGTGTGGGGTCACAAACACCACACATCCAGGAGCTTGTGAATCGCAGCTTGGAGCACTGAGTTTCCAAGAGAACAAACAGGACCCATAGACAAGGGTGTGCATGCAAATACTTCACTCCAAAAATAAAAGAATACTTAAAAAAGAAGAGTTGACCAATTTAAGGCTTTAATCAGGTGAGATAGTATAGAGGAACAAGGTTATATCCTTGCAACTGATTTTAAATAAGCAAGGAAAAAATCTAGAAGTCAAAATCAGTAGTTCTGCTAAATGACTAAAATAGTCACGAGTTTTTCAGCAACAAAAATCCTACAAACATAAAAGTGCCTGATACTGGTTACGTGGTTCACTGGTTTAACCAGAATTATAATTCCACAGAAATCAGAATAGCTGTGAGTGACACAAAGGGATAAAAGACATGAGTGAACCTTGGTGAGATCTGCTCAGCAATGGAAAACTGCCCCAGGTGGGATATATGGGAAGACTGATAGAGATTTTAAATCAAAGCAGCACAATGGACAGAAATCTTCAGTGATTCTCTTCAGCTGCCTAGATGGGCTCAAACTTCCTTCCCCCCATACATACACATGAAAATAGGAGAAAGATTTGGAAACCTGTGCATTCTGCCATCCCTCTTCCTACCCACACATGCCCCAGAACAAAGCTTGCTCTTCTCCATTTGACAGCAGCATGTGGAAAGACCTTTCTCCTTTCTCTCCTAAGCCATTCCCCTAGACTGAAAAATGCCACATTTCTATTCTTGCTTCCCAGGAGCTGCCAGCAGCTGCTCTCCACTGTGCAGAGCCCGTGTGAGAGGTGGAGCAGAGGAGGTGACCCTCTGGCACTTGGCTCTGGAAGCAGGAACTGCCCAGGGCAGGAGGCCAGGCCAGCCCCATCCTCACCTGGGACTCCTCCATGGCCAGGACACATGCAGTGTGGATGGAGCAGCAGCTCCAGGCACTGGTTCAGCAATGCCAGGGACACTGGGAGTCACCAGGGGTGACACAGGCACTGAGCACAGCACACAGCAGCACAGGCCCTCGAGCAGATACCACTGAGGCTCTTCATCTCCTGCATTGGTAAATACTAAAATATAAGTGAAATTACTACTTCCTTACAGCTGCAATAAAGGACAGACAGAAAGGTACACTGATACAATTCCAGTCAATTATTTTTAAACAATATGTGATGGATTTGCAGTAGGCCAATGTAAAAAAGACAGGCTCATTTTCTACAAATGCCCACAAAGAGAAATGAGGGAGCTCAGCAGTATAGCATGGCATATTCCATTAGGAATTAAATCTCTTCTCTCTGATGGTCCCATCCACATGTTCATTGGACAGTCTCCTGCTTTCATCTACATTATTGTTATTAATTTATGAATGAGACTGGAATTACAGAAGATGAGTCTAAGGTGAGGCTGCATTATAATAATAAATTAAAGAATGACTCCTGTTTACTTTCAAAATATTTCATAGTTAAAATGCTTACTGCATTTTTAACTGTGACATACTTCCTTTAGCCGGTTTCGGTTTTGAAGTAATGATATAAAATTCATTTCATCTCTTTTTCAAGCCTGAGTCTTTCATACATAACATCAGGCATGTCATATCTGAGGAATTATTAAAATAAGACGGAGCCTGCTGTATCTGAGCAGAAAAGCTTCTTTGAGCTGGCGTCCTCAGGAGAGAAGCAAGCTCAATCTCATTAGTTGGTGCTGAGAAGGCGTCCTAGTCACTGGGTTCAAGGTGATGAAAGATTAGGGCGTTTGGCCTCGGCTCATTCCGTATGCAGCTCACATCCCTCCCTGCCCGTGAACACGAAATTACATTGAACCTGGGGAGTCTAACTCCATTAATTTTAAATGGAAGATTAATTTAACAATATGCGGCAGATATTTGTTACAAACCTATCATGTAAAAGTGACGGTTAGCAATAAATTGTGGTGACTCACACTGGCCGGTGGCCCTGGCTCAAATAAATCAGAAGGCATTTACACATAATTGCTGTTTTTAAAGACAGGGATATGGGAGATATGTTTCTTTGATGAAAGATTGGGTAACTCCATTCAAGGAAACAGCAGCCTGTGTTAAAGTGACAGTGTCTCTTTTGTGGGAGATGTTCTTCCAGGGCCTGCAGGACTGGGACGCAGTTATTGTCTGCCTTGGCCTTAACCTGGGCCTGTTTTTTTTCCTTAGACAAATAATTTTCATGAAACATCTGAAAGAACAATACAGACGTTATTATTATTATTATTACTACTACTACTACTATTATTATTATTATTACTACTACTACTACTATTATTATTATTATTACTACTACTACTACTATTATTATTATTATTATATTTCACATGAGCTGAGGATAAGAGATGTGGTTTAGGAACATGCAGCACATGCTGGCTGTCACCTGGGACTGTGCAGAAAATACTTAAACAAAGGTTAACTGTGGTCCAGTTTTTCTGACAACTTTCTGACTCCTGCACAATGCACAGAATTAACAGGTGGCCCTTCTCCTGCCACTGGTCCTTTTTTTTTTCATGATGTCCAAAGGTATGGTTGGGTATGAAATGTCATCATTGAAAAGATCCTTTCCAGAGCAGGAGACTCACCACCTCCATCTGAGAATAAGCAACACAGAGGAGAAAATTGGAAGGATACGATTTTTTTTTATTTCTTAGTCAAGTGTAGATAATGACCGTGCTTTTCTCGTGATATCCATTGCTAGAACAGAGACTATCTACCAGGGAAGCAAAAATATCTTGAAAGCTAATGCAAGAGAGCAGAATGGGATCCTCAGGAAGCAGAATTACCCTAGACCTCTTTCCTTGCAGTCCAAGAAAAAGGAGAAAACCAACCCTAACTTCTACCCCTAACTATTTGTGATCTGTGATTCTTACATAATTCTGTAAATTCTGCAGCAGCAAACACTGGGTGGGACTGCATGTGGGCATGATTATTTATTTAAAACAGAAAGTAGAGTGCCCTTACTTTTCTTTCTGAACTGGAGAGAACAAACCAGCCCTGATACCCAGGGATGGCAGTGGCTGTGTTCACACACTGCTGGGGACATGCTGCAGGGAACGGCATCACCTGCACTTGAACAAATCATGACATCCATCAGCAAATCGTGACATCCATCAGCAAATCGTGACATCCATCAGCAGCTTCTGCAGGCTGTGGCAGTCAGAGATTCAGTGACCTGGCTGAACAGAGCAGGAGCCCCTGCATGACCTGCCCAGGGATGGAAATGCTGGGATGGCTCAGCCTGGGTGTGCTCAGAGGCTGGGACAGGTCAGCATCACCACCCCTCCAGACCAGGTACAAATGATGGAAGGGGTGGAAGGGTGGCAGGATTGTGTTCACTGCCAGATGTCTCCCTGTGATCCACAAGCTTACAAAGAAGTCACAGTCAGAGAGGAGCTGCAGTGGAACTGAGAATTCCCAGCCTAGCTGCCTGAGCAGGCAAAGGGAATCCATCCATTCACCCTCTTCTCAGCCTTGAGTCTTTAACAAATGCCCTGTCCTCCAAAAGCATCCAAAGCAATCCAGTGGTGTTGTCCTTTGGGAAGGGAGGCAAAGAGGGGAGCCTCCAGTGCAGTCAAGTGAGGCCAGTACAGATCCAAGTCTGTGTGGGAAGCATAGGGTGAGTGTTCCATTCCTGGCTCACAGCTTGCCTAACCAGACAGAAACCCAACCCCATGCTGGGTTTGTGACTATTTGTGGTTTGCAGTTTGAGGTTGCTGGATGTCTTTGGAGCCATTAATTTTAAAGTATCTTAAAATTCCCATTTTTGGCAGTATGGTCTCACATTGTGTTGACAGACACCTTCCCCATGTGACATCACACACTGCCCTGCCAGACATTATCCCCACCAAGCTTTACAAACTCACAGAAAATGGAGATTGTCTTCGTGCACAAATAATCTATGGGTTTGTGCTGTGTGATTTAAAGAGAAGGATAACAAGAGATAAATACTGTGCACTTGTTTTTGTATACAGCCATACCAAAACACTTGCACAAACCAGACAACATTAGAATAAGGTTTCTCAGACCTTCTTTTCCTCCCAGCAAGACAGGAGACTGTCTGTTCTAAATTGGCCACCAATAATCCTTTCCATATGGTGGAAAAGAGAAATGCAACCTCCAGCAGACCCTGGTGGGAGGCAGCAGCGTTACGAATCTGGGAAGGTGACTGAACCGCGGGGATCGTGCTTTGTTTGCAGCTCTGCTGGGAGCTAGGACTGTGGGCAAGGCACTTCAGTGCTTACAAACTGCTGCAAGATCTTCAGATTGAAAGGGCCACTGAAAATGCAAATGTGGACTGGCAGTTTTACTGCCCAGCCTGACCTGTCAGTGAAGAGAGTTCACCCTGCATCAGCTGGTCCGTGGTTTGCTGGTGTCTACACCAACTGTGGGCCACAGGATAGAGCTTCAGAGGGCAAAGAAATGCTCAGGTAAATAAACAGCTCTTCACACGGGCCAAAATTAATGAATTGAAAACAATTACTGTTGATATTTGAAGGAATGAGACTGATGCAGAATAACTACACAGAAAAAGAGCACTGTTGCTTTAAATTCCATGCCAACATCCTGGTTGCCAGCAATTGATGCCACTAACTCATTTTTGCACTTTAATGTTAAATTTCTTATGGGACCACATCACCTAATTAGAGGAATTGATAACTGCACTGTTCCATAATGAGGCCAATACATTTCAAAGTCATTAAAGATAACCAAGGCAATAAGTCTGTGTTTAAGCGGCACTTCCTTAGATTTCACAGCCTACATGGCGCTAGCACAGGAAAAAGCAATCCCTGCCTAGTCAACTGTAAATGCTGGGTTATTGGAATCTTTAAAACAGGCAGCAAGGAGAAAATTACATGGCCAAATCTGCTTTTTCCAGTTAATGAAGAATTAAGACTCCCATTTACCATATTAGAAGGTTCATCAGAGGTCTCTCCTCTCCATAGCTTGTGTTTGACAGCAGTGTCAATTTATCTGAGTCAGAACGCAGAAGTGCATGACAGTGCGTCATTCATAACTGTCACATCTACTTATCTCCCTCATTGTCACACTGCTAACGAAATTCAGGCCATGTTTTCCCCATCATGTCCTCTTAAAGGGAGAAGGATCCCCTCACCCACCGCAGCAAACTGACCCAACCATGGCTGTGGTAACAAATGGCCACCCAGCTCTGGGAAGGGTGGATCACAGAACCTGGGACAGCCAGGGAAGGGTAAAGCAGCATTTCCCAGAGGCAGGCTTCCAGCAGGACTGCTGCTGGCTTCAGAAGTGAGACACATTAATTCTTGGTGGTAATTACCAGAGGGATGGATTTATTTTATATTCTACCTTGTGCCTGTAAGATTTGTTCAGGTACATTGGCATCCAAGTAAGAAAAGCAGAGTGACTTTATTGAAAGTCAATGGTCAAACTTCTGTTGGCTTCAAAAGCACAGGAAGGATTTTTAGAAATGAAACAGATGAAGAATTCCAAAAAATTAACACTAACTTTAGAGCATTTGTTACCTTGGCTGAGGTAGAATGTAAGAGGTCTATCAAAACACTCACAAAAGATCTTCTGCCCTGAGAGCCTGCACATGGTAAAAAAGGCCAGAAAGTCTTTTTTTACAAATCAAAGCATCATCCTACTAAAATAAAAATACACTACTGAAAAGGTAAATTAATATTTAAAGAAAACACACCTGAGAAAACAAATAGAACAAAAGAGCTCTAAAAGGAAGGGCCATGACTAAAAACTGACTTTAAAAAAACATAACTAGAAAAAATAACTGTTGTAAATATACACTCCTGTAGTGTAAGGCAAGACACTGTCATGTTCTGAGAAAGAAACTTCTAGAATTGTGTTGTCCTCTCCCCTACAAGAAACATGCACCTGCCTTCTAGTCCGAGTTGCTCACACGAACCAGCACAGGGAGAGACCCAGCAGAGCAATTCTTGTCTTTAAAATCTATTCCTCCTAATGCATCTCTCCAGAACATTTGAGATAAAAGGTTCTGATAAATTCAGTGTTGCTCCTTGGCCCCTTCTCACCCTCTGCTCCTGGGTATGGTGATGAGCTGTAAACCACAGCCCAGTGCCCTCAGCTGGGGAACTGCACGGCCCTGCCGGTGCTCTGCAGGGCTCTCAGAGCCGCCCAGAGGACAAAGAGGCTCAAGAGCTTTTCTTAAAAATCAGACTGAAAAGCACAACCCCTTCCTTTTATTCAATGCCACTTCTACAGGAAAGGCCCTGTCAGCTCCTGTCCCAGCAAATCGCTGAGATTTACAGACAGTGGGGTTACCCCAGGAGGTGACTCTGCCCAGAGCACAGAGGGGGAGCAGGCACTGCCTGCCCATGCAATGGGGACACAGAAACCAGGCTGGAGGGAAGCACTGTCCTGAGTTTAAGGGCAAATATGTGCTTCTGTCTATTCTGAAAAAAACCACTTTCTGCTATTTTCCACAATCACAGGCTCCAAAGTAAAGTGGATTCACACAGTAACATCAGGTTTTAAGAGACCAACACAGCAGGCTTCAGGTGCCAGGGAATGAAAAAGCTGGAACAATTCTTCAAGAGACTGCTTGTGTAAATTTGAGAAGTAGTTTTTCTTCCAAGAAAACTTTTCTTTCACAATATTTCATGAGAGTGTTAGGGTTTTTCTGCACTAGAACTAACATAAGAGGAGAGAAGGAAAATGGTGCCCAATTGGATCAAATTACGGGTGAAACATGCAAGTGAATGCGCACTTAGGTCTTCAGTTCTGAAAACTTCAAGAACTAAAATAAATTGCATGACCCCCTGGTAACTTCCACTAGAACTTCTGGGTACAAATTGTTTGCCTCAAGCTGGGTGAAATATACATTCAAATTCAGGCTCTTGAAGGAAATTATTAAGTAGAGCCATATTAGCTTTCTCTGAAGCATACTCGTTTTCTATATTGCCACTGTATAGACCAATTATGTTACCTTTCCATGCTGAGAAATGATTGTTCTGCTAACACAGTTCTGGTAAAAATCAAAAGCACTACATTTTTAACCTTGGGGGATTTTTGTTATTGCTGCTCCCTTGCTAGTTCCTTCAAATGGAAAACATCTTCCATTAATCTAAATGCAAAATTTGTTCAGCTTTCGAAAGTTACTTGAAAAATGTTAAGCACAAAGCAATAAACTTTTTATGCTCTTAAGACCACTAATGCTTTGAGCTTCATATTCATTTTGAAGAAATGAACATTTTATGGTTCACAGAGGAATAGCTACATGAATAATATCTGAGACTATAATGCATCTAGCAGAAAAAGATTAAGTTTATGTAAACTATTTAATCAGACGTGAAATTTTCTCTAGAGGATAAAAAATTCTGACCTTATTTAAGTTTATTTTAAAAAATACCAATATCGCATTTCCACCAAGGGAGTCCACCGATTTCCCCATTTATGCTGTATAAATATTCATAGACTCAAGGGCTAACTGGATACCACAGCCCCTAGGAGCCAAAAAGTAACTTTAGGGATGTATCACATCTGCCTGGTCTTCCCGTGGAAAACATTTCCCAGGAAGTGTGGCTGTAACTGCAGTGAAGGGGTGGCACACCAAGAACCCATGCTGGCCCTGATGGTGATGGGCCAGCTCATCTCAAGGGAAATTTTTCATCAGAGAAGCCCCAACTCACACCAAAGCCTTGTTTGCATCCATGATTTTGAACATGTTTTCAACAGAAATGTGTTCTGTAATCATCCTTTATCTCTTCTAGCCCTTCTGCCTGGCTGCCCCCTCACAGTGCAGCGATTCTCTCCCAGGTTCAGGAAACCAGGCTGTCTGTCCCAGGAAGTGTCTGTTTAGAATTGTGTTATAATCATCTGATTTATTAGAGAAATGCAAATGTTTATATGTTTAAAATGTCCAATTAAAGTGGATTTTATGTGACCTAAAGTAATTCTAGGAAGCCAAGTGATTTGTATCCAATTAAACTGTATCTGAATTTGGCCCTCATTTCTGCTGATATCCAAACTAAAGCTCTTGAACTGTTTCAAATTAAATTATGGAAAATCTTGGCATCCTAACTGCAAGCCCAGGTGCATTTATTTTTCTATTAAAACCAGAAAATTATGGAGGTTTTGTAAGCACAATATTTTCTGAATCCACTAAGGGGTTTTTGTTCTATATAACACACTAATGAAAAAGCCTCATGCAGAAGAATGCTGAAAAATCAATAGGCTGGACACAAAATAGTAATGCAGCTTAAACAACAACATGATTATGAATAACCTATCTTCAAGCCCTGTCACTTGAACGTGGTTTGAGAACAAATGATGACCAGGCTATGGGGAGTGTGATGTGATTATTTTTTTAACGTATGTATGAAAGCACCTGGGTATAAACTCTCATATCTCTGTAACACAGAACACCAAGCTGGTTTGGAGGCCTCTTGATTTCAAAACAAATGCGAACTACTGAGCATTCAGCTTTTTCTTGCTCCTTTTATCCCAGCAAATTACCCACTCAAGCCAAAGAGGTAAACAGGAGTTACTCTACACTGTGGTTCCTTACAGACACGCATTATTGCTGGACCCCATGGAAGTTTTCCTTTCCCTTTCCCACAGTATTCAGTTCCCACAACAAAGAGTTTGATTATAAGTTCAATATCAGCTCAAATGTTCTCTCCCATTTTGGTGGCACTTTGAACGTCTCCCACAGGGAAAAAGTCTAAACCACATTTTGGATTCTCTTTTCCTTGCAGGTCCTTCCTGCCTTCTACAGTGTTAGAGGGATAAAGGGTTATTTTCAGCAGGGAGACAGCACATCTCCCTTGACAGTCTCCTGGCAAGTGGAACTGGCAAAACCCTGGGGTGTGGTAGGCTGACACCCAGGCCTGTGCCCTTGCAGGCACTGCAGATGAACCCTGTGTCAGCACAGGGAAGAATCAGGGCTGTCTCCAGAAATTAGCTGCATTAATTACAGGGAAGATGAAGGAAAGGCATTGGTGCTCAGAGTGCCACATCCACAAATGCAATTTTGAAGATCTTAAAAGCAGAAAGATAATGAATGTGTTCGGGGGAGGTGTCGCATATTTGGGGGAGGGTATAGAAGAGAAAAACTACAGGAATATTTTTTAAGCAAGTTGCCATAAAACCCAGCAAATTATTAGGATGCCATTTGGAATACTTTTCCCTTTCCTGGCTTTACCAGAGGACTCTGGCCATGCCACGATCTGCATGGTGATGCCTTGTGAAGGCTGCCCTAGAACAGAGACTAGACAGAGCTAAAGAATAAAGGAGGGATTTATTAAGAGGCCTCAACGGATACACCTTGGGCAGCACAACCCAAAATGGCCACAAAAATGGACAACAGGTCATGGGGTCTCACACTTTTGTAAGTTCTAGTCCATTTGCATATTGGAGTTAATTGTCCAATTCCAGCTCCAGCCCATGCAGTCCCATCCTGCTTGTTTTTCTCTCTTCAGCCCACGGAGTTTGTGCTCTTGGGCCTGAGATTTGGATCATTTGTCCTTGGTCCCCAGCTGGAGCAGGAATTGTTTTGTCTCCCTGCTCTGTGCAGAGCTCACCATCCCCTAATGTAAAGCCCAGACCCACCCACTAAAGCAGCACAGAATGTGAAAAATATAAAAGCTGAACCTGAGGCATCATTGGAAGCCCAGCATGGAAGCCCAGCATGGAAACCCAGCCATTTTGCTCAGGCTCCCAACTGTACAAAATGGCTACAGCAGGCGGCATCTGCCACAGAATGATTGGTATTAGGCATAAGTCATTATTCTGACAAGGAGCTGGCATGCAGGCAGGCGCTCTGGCACGAGCACCGATGAGATAAGGGTTTGGCATTGCTGCTGCTGGGATATGAATTAAGCTCAGTGTCAACACAACGCACATGGTTTCCTCTCCACGGACATGCCAAATCCTTGACACAATAATGAGTTGTGCACGATGCCAATCACTGATTGTCAGCTCAACTGCACATCTCTCTTCTGATGCCATCAAGCTGCAGTGGGATCCAAAGTTGAGAAGAAACTTTTCCGTGAGTTTTGGTGGGGTTGTGGGGGTGATGGCACAGGCAGAGGGTGAAGCTGTTCCCCCTCAGCCCTGCCAGGCCTGTGGGCAGCAGGAGAGCCCACGGGTGTGGATTCACACTGAGGCACAGCTCAGAGAGACACATGTCCAAGCATAACAAAACAAATTGCCTGAGAAAATGATAAAGCCTGACAACTGCATGGTTCCATCAGAAATCCAGTGTTAACACCCCTTTGCTTGAAGAGACTTGAGTTTTGTTTCATGTGTGTTTGTGAGAAGCCTCTTTTTCATAAAAAAAAAACCATCCCCAGTGGTGGAGTGAAGCAAAGCCATGTGGGTTGGCAGCATGGACTGAAGGATGGATCCTTCTGCAGGAAGGTGGAGCAGGCAGGAGGTGGTTCAGTCAGCCATAACATACCCTGGCCCTGCAGGCCCTGGATCTCCTCTGCCCTCCCCAAGCCCTCCTCAGCCTGCAGCAGGAACACCTCTCCTTCCCACGGGGAACACCTCACATTCCCACAGGGAACCCCTCACATTCCCACAGGGAACACCTCATATTCCCACGGGGAACACCTCTCCTTCCATCAGGGAACACCTTCCCACAGGGAACCCCTCACATTCCCACAGGGAACACCTCATATTCCCACAAGGAACACCTCTCCTTCCATCAGGGAACACCTCACCTTCCCATAGGGATCACCTCTCCTTCCCACGAGGAACCCCTTTCCTTCCTACAGGGAACACCTTCCCACAGGGAACACCTCTCCTTCCCACATGGAACATGTCTGTCCCCCAGGGAACCCCTCTCTTTCCCCCAGGGATTACCTCTCCTTCCCACGAGGAACCCATTGGAACCGCTGCCCTGCCCCTCAGGTGGGCACAGTGCCATGGCCACAGTGCCCAGGCTCTCCCAGTCCCAGCCCAATCCCCCTCTTTCCCCCATCCCTCCTCACAGTCAGCACCTGCAGCTGAGGTTTCTCCTCCAGTCCCACCCCGTGCTCAACTCAAACAGGACTCCCCTGCCTCAGGGACAGGACCCAAATGCTCATCTCCCAAGAATTTAAAGCACTGGCAGTAAATTGTATCTGTAAAAGCCAATTAGAATCTTTTTATTTACGTCCTCCATCACCATCAAAGCCCCCAGAGGCCAGTTTTCTCCACCATGTGTGAAGTGGTGGCTGTCCTCCTGCTGGCAGCAACACCATCCTCTGCCAACACCTCTCACAGGGACCCCCAGGAGCTGCCAGGGACGCACAAGGAGACAAATGCACAACTTTCTACACCAGATCCTAAACTTTGCATCAAAGGACAGGCAAAGGCTCATGGCTGCCTCAGCAGCAAACAAACAGCACCAGTCTGGGTTGTGTGGAAAGCAAGCCGGGCTTTGCAGGACTATGGCAGAGTGCCCTAAACTAAATGACCATGGACAGAAATATCCGAATATCTGTGCCTGCTTCTGGATTTATTAAAGGCAAACACATGCAAAAATCCCCCCAATAGCATTTATTACCTCCAAATCCCTCCAAAATAGCATTTATTAATAAAATGCCAGGAAGTGCTGCAAGGCCCAGACCTTGCAGTCATTTAATCTGAATAGTTTAACTCAAGAGCTTGGTCCACCCAAGTAGGGCTTCCTCTTATTTATTTTACCATCATTTACACAGACAGGACAGTGAAACTGTACAATTCTTTTTCTAATGGCAATGGAACACTCTCAAAAGTATTTTTTCCCATCTCCTCAAAAGATGTGTGCAGATTTTTAAAAGTATTTTATTCATTTTGGAAACTTATTATTTGTATCTAGAAAGAAACACAACTCCAGATGGAAAAAATAGTATAAGGTTCAGAAATTCAGAGGCACAGCATTTTCTGTCTTAGAAAAATCTCTGGCTTACTAGAAGCCTAAGAGAACCAAATCTTGATATGAAAGGATTGGATGTCTTCAACAATCCATAATAGAAAATTGAGCTTTTGATTCTTCATTAAATATTAAAACTCACCCCAAGTTCACATTTTGGAAGGCAGAATTGTATGATAACTCTATGAGCTGTGTGACCTGAGTTAGGGAGACTCAGCCCATCCACAATGGGCTTGTGCATCACAAAAACTGCCACCAAATGCAGCAATTTCAGCCAACAGGTCTGTGCTGAGCAGAGCCTGGGCCCTCCAGGACATGGAGCAGGGCACAGCACCGAGTCTGTGCATCCATCACCAGCTCTCCCATGGACCTGCGTCCTCAGGACCACCAACAGCACCTCTGCTTAGGAGCTAACAGTGGCAAATAGAGCAGGAGAACATCCCAAGAGTGTTGCTCTTGTATCAGGGATGGCTGAGTGAAGCAATGGAGACTCCAAGGTCTCCTCAGAAGGCAGTTGTGATGTTTATTAGACATCATGTTCTTTTATAGACTGTTCTGAGAAAGCTGGGCCTGACTGGTCCTCAATCAACACCCCTCACATCACTGGCTAATTGGGAACAGCACCCCTCTTGTAAACATCTTACAAACAAACAAGTTCAAAACACCAACTGCAAAGATTAAGGATTATTCTAATTCTTACTCTGAGCTTTCTCAAAACTCCCCAGAACAATGCCTGGGAAAGTCGATCTGACTTTCTCTCTGACCAGACTGTCAGCATCAACCAAGAGGATAAAAATAATGAATAAACTTTTCCATGATGACACTTGCAGCTGCCCAGTTCAGCATTCCGTGCCCGGTGCTGCCTCTCCTCAGCCTCGTGGTTGTTGTTGCTCAGGGACTTCTGTTGCTCAGTGTCACCCCTGCCCAGCAGCCCTGCAGTGACACCAGTCTGGGGCAGCCCCAGCAGGGATAACCTGTGCTGACAGGGCATTGCAATCTCATCCCACATCCCAAACAGCAGAGAAATCACAGCCCAGCCCAGAACTGAA
>NW_005054381.1:1612805-1614965 GCF_000277835.1 Geospiza fortis | reverse complement strand
AGTGGGGAGATGGACACCACGAGTCACAGCTGCAAACCAGCAGCCATCCAAATGCCTCCGTTACGTGGGATTTGGCAGAAGGCTGGGCTTTCATTTTGCTCTCTAAATCTCAATTAAAAGTGTGCAGTAACGAGTAAATTATTTAGGGGAAAACGAGTGAGTACAAGGTAAACGAATTTCAAGAACTCCAAATGGGATAAACCATGGAGATTATAAAAAGACTACACTTGACCTGTCAACATGAGAAAGTCCCACAGTTTTTATTAAAAAGGGGCAGTGGGAAAGACAACCTGCTGTTTAGGGAAGCTGTACATTTAATTTTAGTGCCTATAATGGCATAGCCCATGACTATAAGGTATTATTTAAGACCTATCATGCAATTTCCTTGGAGGATTCTTCTCTGCATTTTCACAGTATGCCCCAGTTTGCTAGTCTCTTTACAATTTAACTACTGTTTACGGATTATTATTGAGTATGGGGCAAAATTCACCCTCTCTGGACCCATAAATATAAGCTGTAGACATGGAGAAGCAAAATATTTCAACTGCTGCCTGCCACCATATGATTCTGTGAATATACACTTTAAGAAAATGGAAACAAAACAAACCAACTAAACAGAGAGTCATGGTTTATTAACATAACATACTGCAAATCTAATTAAAAGTCAAATAGGCAATACCCTCATCAAAATCCAAATGTTCTTTACAGAAACATCAAGGAAGAAGGGGCATACAGGGGACAGTACCACAAAGGTAATCAGAATTCATCTTCTGGGACTCGTACCCTATTACTTGAAGCTCATTATCAGTACTCCATACAGGAAAGCAACACCCAGAGACCACATCATTAACTTCCTACACATGCATTACCCCACAGCTCAAAAAACTGCAGCAAAAAGCCCCACCAATAGACATGAAAAATCTGAGGGTTTTGTTCTGTGCGATACAAACCTGCCAAAATCTGAAATACAATGCTACAAAAATCATCTAAACCCTGTAAAAATGAAACTGGTCCTTTCTAATTATGATTGCATAATTATGAGTGTAGGCTATCTGTTACACCATCTAACATCTCCATTTGTCTGTGAATACGTCTTTAATAATACAGGTATGGTTGCTTCCTTTTTCTTTTTTGGATTTGGATTCTTTGTCTGCCGATCAATCCCTGTGAACTGGCAAAACACAATTCATTAAGTGACTAAACATAACTGACTACTCTGAAATGCGTCATCTAATTAGTTGAAGGAGAGCACTATCTCTTCTCTGTTAACTGTCCAAAAGGAAGGCAGGAAACCTCCAGCCTAGAGGGAGAAGAGACATGAAAATAGCACTGGTCACCTTGAGCTTCATGTGCTGTACAGCACAGAAATATTCTCAGTCAAAAGACAATGAAGAACACAGCTACCATAATATTCAAGGAAATAAGCAACACACCCCACATCAAAATATGGTTACACAAACAGAAGCTTACACCATTATCAAAACCTAACTTCCACCAACAAAGAACAAACCATCAATGGTACAACCAGTAAATGGTGAGGAGCAAAGGGCTGCTGAGCACACAGAGGGAATGCTGCAGGCTGGCGGTGAAGGAAGGAGCCCATGTTACAACAGTGCTGTACTCCATTCCTCCAGGAATCCACCTGGTGGTATTTAATGACTATAAAGTCTGTGTTCCTGTGTGAAACAGGGAACACAGGCTTCACTGTCAGAGGTAACAGTGCCAGTGACTAATGCACAATGTCCAAGTGCCTCTGTGCTGCTCTCTCAACACAAACAAGAACTATGGTACAGGGTGGCGTGAGAACAACCATCCTGCTGACCAGTAAGGACAAGAATTTGCAATACAGAAGTCAAGAGAACTGGATTTGGGAACAGGAATTGCGAGCACTAGACCTCTCCTAGGACTCACTGAATAATTTGAAGAATTATCTTTTTGATTGACTATTAACTGGGAAGAAGGACCAGCATTCTGCCACTGTTCACAGGCATTGTGAGAAATGAGTGAAGAGTTGGGGACAGGATGTGGCTGATGCCAAGGGCAAGCTCCCCATAGTGACACATGCCAGGTTTCAACATCGCCTTCCATCCCAGTGACCAGGCAGTGCCATGGCCTCAGCCACCACTCCCCTGCCCCAGCTGTGCCATGTGCTGGAGCCTT
>NW_005054381.1:1609397-1612757 GCF_000277835.1 Geospiza fortis | reverse complement strand
CCCCTCCCCCACACAGTGCTGCTGCTATCCTGTGGGAAATAGGAACTGGCAGGACTTCGTGCACCACCACTGCAGGTACCTCAACAGCCAAACCCCAGTTTGGCTGAGAACAGTTTCACAGCACCTTTGTCTATGTGCCAGCCCGCCCCCTCTCATGAATTCTTTGAGTATCAGGCTGTGTTTGAGTTGCCAGACTGGTCTTTCAAATGAAACTCCCAAGGTATTGGCACATGCCTCAAGAGAGGATCATTGACCTAATAGCTACAGCTTTGAAATATTATCTGTGGCTAACTTCCACTGAGGGAAGATCCCCATGCATTGTGAAAGTCACAGAAACCTGATTAAGCTTGAATCTGCTAATGGCTGATTAGAGGATCACACTGCAGTGGGTACAAGGCACAATCCAAGCAGCACAGATCAACCTCAGCTCAGTGAAACAGTGAAGTGCTGCCTCCCTGAAGTCAGTGACCCTACCCCCCAGAAGAGCAGCAAAATGAAAAGTCAGGTAAAGGCACTGAATTTAAGAAGTTCTGTACTCTTTAAGGGGGTTTCCACCCCACCAAGGCAGCTGCAAACCCTTGCAGTTCATCTTTAGGTAAGATACCAACATGTAATACTATATAAACCCCATTTCCACCTCTGTTACACAGCATCAAAAATCTTCTGAAGGTTTTAGCTGTAAATCAGGAGGCTCACACTTCTGAGAGATTTGAAGACAACGGCAGAGCTAAACTTTGGTGGAAGCTGAAGGCATCAAAACTGAGCCTGGGTGGTAGAGGCAGACAGGAATAGCTGGGGCTGTGGGACCACAGCCAAGGGGAAGCCTTGAGGCCCCAGGCAACACTTTTACTCCAGTCATCTCAATTTACTTGCAAGCCAGTCCACAAGCAAACAACACAGGAGTATTTTACTACCAGTGGCAAGCTGAATTAAAAAATACATCAAGTAAGGAACAAAGCACATACCCGATGGTTTGCTCAGGGATATGCTCCTTTTTACTCTACAGGTGAGGTCTAAAACTTTCAAAGGAAAAGAATAACTTGGGATTTCACTTTTTGCTCAGGAACTGGCTAGGCACTGGTCAGTGAGTGGTGAACTACTGCATTGTCCATCACTTGTATTATATATTCTAATTTTATTAGCAGTATTTGCATCATTATTATTTTCTTCCTTTACTGTCCTATTAAACAGGCTTTATCTCAACCCATGAGTTTTCTCAGTTTTTCCCCTTCTCCATCTCTCTGGCAGTGAGGGAGCAGCTGTGTGGGGCTGAATTGCACCTGGGGTTAAACCACAACAAGAGAGAAAAATCAGACTTTTAAAATTATCTGTGAAATACTTCCGAGGAGCTTCATTTTACCAAAAGTAAATGGCCATGTTGAAGGCTGAGCTTGATCAAATCACCCTTGCCAATACAAAAAGTATGTAAAAAATTATTGCCCATCTTTCCTTAATACTCTGGTGCACATCTATGATGTTTTGCACGTGACAACTGCACTCAATCCCCTGCAACCTTACCCCTTGTTCCTCCCCAGGCCATGGGTTCAGCTCTGCTGATTATTACTGATAGTCACAGATACCTGTGACTGACCTGCTGGAGCCAAGGGAAGAGGTGCCAGAAGGGGAAGTAGAGCCCTGCATCATTTTGTCTCCTTGCCTATTCTGCACTCCCTCCCCACCCCCAACTTCTTCCCAAAGAGTTGCACTTTTGTACTTCGGGGCCTCTTATTTTAATTTATGCAACAGCTTAAAACATTTTGTTAGGGCTGAGTGAGACCATCTGTGCAAAAAATAAAAGATGCCTAAGGGTAAAATAGGCAAGAGCAGTAATGCTGAATCTGTGGAAGGCAATTGACTGCCTATGGATTTTGTATCTACTGCTGTGACCTTTCCAACGATGGCTTTCAGTCAAGGGTAATTTCCATACAACGTCTGCTCCAGAAAGAAAAATTAATCCAGAACAGCATTAGTGCTTTCCAGAAAACTGGACAGCTGCAATTGCCTGTCACTTCTCAAAGCCTATGTACCATTTAGCATGACATTTGCATAACATTATAGAAAATCTCCTTCATTATGTCCTACAAGAAGATGTGCCAGCATTTGTTTTCCTGAGGTGAGCAGGGACTCAAGTTGATTCCGAAACATAAACTTTTTGTCAAGGATGGCAATGTTGCTCTTTAAAATGATGGATCACTTCCTACAACTCTTAAATTACCATTACAAAGCCCTGACCCTGTGTGCATTAAGTATTCCCTAAAGATGCTGAAGAATATTTTACGAGTTGTTTCATTTTGCTGTCTTCTTTCTGATTACCTTTGGGGCTTATTAAGAAAGTCTTTTTTTTTTTTTAATAACTTAGAGAGGTCCAAGACTAAGAGGGAAAAAAGAACCTAAATTGGGGTTGAAATATATTTAAGTTCAAAGATGAAAGAGTTTTATTTACAGAAAACAGTTTCAAGGAAAGCAGTGAGCACTTTTATCTAGGGAACCTCCTCCCTTCTTTGGAGCAATTACGTGCCAGTAAAGCACACAGATGGGAAGTTTTGTCTCAGTGTCAACCTTATATTCTGGAAAAGAAAAATCAGCTTCAAGATGACAGGTGACAATGGGCCAAGTTCATCAGTGGTGTAGGCTGGCTCGAGGCATGAGGGTGCATTGGAACATTTTCAAGAAGGAACACTTGAGGCCAGGAAAAGCACGTACCTGGAATCACTCTCAGAAACCTTCAGAAAAGGCATTGATGGAAAACCTGTTTGCAATGTAACAGGGGTCAGCTCTGCTTGCAGACAAAGAACGAGCTACGTATCCTTGGGTAGCAAAAAAGAACCAGGTTCCTTCATAGGTTATTTAATAATACACCATTCCAGAGAAGCCAGAATCCTGCTTTCAGACCTGTGCTCTTCCCTAGCCCACAGAAACGTGAGAATCAAGAAGTATCAGGACTAGGAGGCAGAAAGAACCCAGCTGAGGCTGGAATTCATTCCTAGGATCCTGCATTACAAAATGGCTCACGACAGGAGCAGCACCACCATCACCCCATGCCAGCAGCCCATGTGTGCACAGTGGCACAAAGGGACAAGTGCTGGTGCTGTCATTCAGCCCCCTCCCCTCACACAAATTTGTAATTTAATGAGAGGTGCAAATAGATTGGTAACTTGGCAGTTCATGTTCACTTTTTATTAATTCCTTCATGACTCCTCCCTTCACAATACCCTGGAGTCTCACACGCCGTCATTATGAAATGTGGGGAGCACCAGAAAAAAGAAAAAAAAGGCAATTTTTTAACAACTGCATGGTCTGCTTCTGCACAAGAACAAAAGACCAAGGTAATTTGCAATAGTTAAAGCAACTAATGGCTTG
>NW_005054381.1:1551897-1604397 GCF_000277835.1 Geospiza fortis | reverse complement strand
TCCCTGGGCAGGTTTGGAGATTTCTAAAAGAGTTCATCATTCTGCCATTTCTGCTTCTGGAAATTAATGAAAATTTTACCATTCAGTGGATGAAGCATTAGGCCAGATCTGAACTCCAGGTTTATTGAATTCTTACTTTGTTATTTCTCTGAGATGCTGACAGAATCAATTTATGTTTGAAAACGTCTTTGAGACTCCTAAAGCATTATAACTCCAAATGACAAATATTTTCATTGTGAGTGATTTTTAAATAGTCAGCAATTCAACAAGTTGTGCAGCATCTAAAACACTGAGATCCATTCTGATCAAAACTTATAATTATTCCTTCAGCAGAAATATTAAGTAAACTACTACAGTGACAGCAATTTTTTTCATGCCTGAAATGATAAAATTTTTATATGCAAATTAACTTTTGTAATACAGTGGTCACTAAATTTTGAGGGAAAGGCCACAAAGCTTTTTCATGTGTATTATTTACCTCACAATTACCAAATTAATCACTTGCTGAAGCACTGGCACAACATATTTTCCACATTCATGGAACTGACACAATGCAGATTTTAATTTTCATACTGATTGAGGTCTCCCACTGCACCTCACATGTGGGTTTGTCAGCAAGAGCTCCACGTGCCTTCACTGGCTCTGCTAAGCTGGGCTGAGGCACAGCCTCACAACTGGGGATCCTCCACAAGGCAAGAAAGAGCTGCCAAAAATCCTTACTCTACTTCTGTTAGCATCCCATTAAAGCAAAAAACCCCACCCAAAATAATGCATAAGTAAACACAACTCAACTGTGTCTTGGAGGTGAAAGAGAGACATTGTAAATGGAAAAACTGGATGAAAAAGACATTGTGAATGGAAAAATTGGATGAAAAGCTGGAGGTTTGGTCAAAGTCTACAAGACCACCAGACTGCAGCTCCATCCCTGAAGTTGGCTGCTGCAGAGCTCAGGGATTTGAAGGCCAGGCTTCAATTACACTGGCCTGTTTACACACTTCTTTCTCTGCCTGCCCTTCTGCTGCCCCTGTGCTCAGATGTCATATTATCCTTATCAGCAGATTAAGAAACCTCTTTGCAGAAACACTTATCTGTATAATACCAGTGATGACACTTAAGCTTCAACTTTCCTATTTAACACTCCATGTGCCTTACTGATATCATTCTGGACGGATGAAATAATGTGTTCAAGACTTCCAGGGTCAGAAGAACAACCAAAACAGGTTGTGGTAATGGTCCATCCAGCCTAACCTCCTGTCTCCAGTCTGTTTCAGAGGAAAAGACAGAAATATCTCAAAGTCATAGGATAAACCTCCACCAAATAAACTTTCCTGCTGTCACCCAAGATTTATAGCCTCACTTAAGGTTGGATGCTTGACAGCCCCCTCCTAAAACTCTTCTTTATTTCTAGTATTTACTGTAACAGCTGGAGACACTCTTGTTGATATGAATCAACACCAAATCCTCAAAGCCTGACCTGAGGTAAAATTTTTCTCCTGAGCTTAAAAAAAAAGAAAAAGAAAAAGAAAAAAAAATCCTGGGAAAAAAAATAATCCTTTGCTTGCTTCTAATTTTGCAACTTCTCACTTCTTGGAATTTCTCCTTGTTCTGGAACTGTGATCCACTGTAGCCAATAACAGGTGGCTGTTTCTGAAATGCAGGACACAGCTCCTGAAGGGTCTCCAAAGAGCAGCACATCCCCCTCATTCCTGATTTCACTGAAGTGAGAAATGAAAGCCAGGCTGCAGGAAGGCAAAGCCCAGCCACTGTTTGTCCCAGTCAGATACTGAACATCCCTGAACATCCTTGCTGTGCCATGTTTTCAATACATGCCACAAAGATGCTGCCCTGTCACGGCTGGGTTCTCATTTCCACATTAAATTAATCCAGTACAGCTGATCCCATTATCAAAAGGATGAAAACTGTGCAGAACATTTCTGCCTTCACAGCCTGCTGAGCAGAACACAACAGATGCTGAGATAACTGCTCCTGTACGGCCTTGTTGGGGTGGGGACAGGAACTCCTCACTCTGGGGCTCAGTCTAAGGAGAGGGGACAAGCCCCAGAGCAGCAGCCCCAAGGACGGCCCGGGCTGCAGAGAGGTGTGCTGCCATCAGGGAACCTAGAGCAACATTTGCTAATTGCATTGGCACTCTGTGTGACCTCGTCAGGAAGGTAAAATCACTACATAATTATATTGGCTGCTTGGAATTTCCTGTAGGGATGTCCTACTGTAACTTGGGTCGGAAAAGCGAGCAGGAAAATGCCAAAATGACCCCACAGCTTCTGACCAGGCCCCTGGGGGCAAGCAGAGGACAGTGGCCACCCTCCCATGCCTCAGCTTGACTTAAGCAGCAGTTTTCCAAGATGACAAACCTGCTAGAAATTAAAATATGTAAGGGCCAGGGAGCCACTGAGGTAAAAGACTCACTGGGGAATGGAAATCATTTGTAGCTGGACAGAAGTGCTCTGTAGACCTGTGTGGCCTTTTGTTGGGTTAAGCCCTTTTCTGACCCAGAGATGGGGCAACTGAGAGGCATTTAAAAAAACTTTTATCCTATTTTCAGTCTCATGAGAAGGGTGAGCCAATACAGATGTTATAATTCACGCCATCACAATCAGAAACTAACTATTTCTTAATCACAGTGCACTATAAGTGTTTCTTGGCCTATCAGCTTTTGCCACACCAAACTGTAAATGCCTTAAAGCCAATCACCTAAAATCACCCTGGTGAGTCACACCACAGTGCACCTTTCATAGTTCTATTTCTCAAAAATATCTGATATTATTTACAAAACTGTCTTTTGAAACTTGTTTCTAGTTCCATTTCTCTCTCAGCAATGTCTGTCCTGTTCCATGGCATTTCTAAGCCAGCATTTCTCATCTCAAGGTTTGCATACAGATCCATACTATGTGAGCCTCCTGTCAAGCTTTAGAAATTCCCTCCAAATCCATTTCCCACAGCCTTGCAGCACTGTTGGAAGTTGTGGCACATGGGGAGCTTGGTGTAAAAGACAGGGAGACAAGGGGTCTGGTGTTTACATTGCTTTCCAAGTAATGGATTGTTCTGACATAAAATTTCCTGTCTTCAAAGTATGCCTGATCATGCAGTAGACTTCTGCTCAGGGCATCCAGAGAAGCAGAGCTGATGTTAAGCCTGGCCTGGTGCTGCAGAGCTGCTCTTCACTGAGACACGTGCTGACAGAACTTGGGGCCTTGTCTCAAGGTGGCAAAATGCACCAAATTCCCAGGATAAATGAAGTTCCAGCCAGCAATCACCTCAAGGCTGGTAAAGTTGTGTTTACCTCGTATGTGTAGTATGTATTCATTCCTAACTACACGTGCACCCCATTTGTTTGAGAATTAGAATAAAGAAAATAATTAGCAATCTTATTTTGATGTATTCATTTTGCATTTTCCCCAGCCACCTTTCCCCAGCATGTGCCCTTTGGAGGTTCAGCTCAACAAACTCCCACTTTAGCAAAATAAATGTAAGATCTATTGATGCATTTTGGTTATTTCTTAATATACTAATTTTATTGCAATGTATCAGTTACCTGCCTGTGGTGGTAACTGGTGAGTGATCTCTCCCTGCCCTCTTCTGCACCCATGAGCCTTTTGTTGTATTTCCTCTCCCCTGCCAGCCAAGGAGGGCAGTGCCAGAGGGTTTTTGGGGGGCACCTGGGACTATCCAACACCATGGGGGTGATACATGACAAAAAAGGGCAAATTAGCCCCATTTGAAACATTCAGTGAGGAAAATGGGGCCATCTTTAATTTTCCCAGCTGCAGGTATGCACAGCAAATCAAACTCCTGAAACTGTGAACCCATCTGACTTTTCTCTCACTGAAAGGGAAAAAGGTCCCTTTCAAGTATGTTTCAAAATAAAAACTAAATTAAAAATTCCCCAGACAAGAGACATTCTCAGCCAACTTTCATTGCCTGGGAGTGTTTTTACGGCCAACTTATAAACTGCTCAAAACAGGTTTTCCAAAGTAATGAAAACACAGTCAGGACCTAGGCAGGAGCCATGGCTAAAGGTCTGAGCACATGGAGTTT
Source organism: Geospiza fortis (assembly GCF_000277835.1). Lineage (NCBI taxonomy): Eukaryota > Metazoa > Chordata > Aves > Passeriformes > Thraupidae > Geospiza > Geospiza fortis. Next base: position 1,600,341 of record NW_005054381.1, on the reverse strand, counting down.
ACACTGAGCCCAGCCAAAGTGCTGCACACAGGCCAGCACTGCCTCTGCAGATGGTGCAGGGATGCAGCACTCCAATCTGGGTGACATATTAAGCTCATGACAAAGCAACGATGACAAACTTGCAGACAGTGAAGCTGAGACCGCAAACACGGCTGCCAGAACACGGAGAGCAGCGAGAACAGCCAGCCCAGACGCTCTCACAAAACCCCCAAGAACACCAACAGCCATGCAAAGATTTAAAGAATCTGTCTCAAAATGCAAACTGGGAATTTTCTCAGGCAGCCTCTCAGACTGTGAGCACCAGGGCAGCCAGAGCCCAGCTCAGTGTGTGCTCCTGCTTCTCCAGCCACACAAGCCTTTAACTGCTCAGGAATCTCTCTCACAGCACCCAAAACATAACACTTGACTCTTGACTTGAACTCTTTTTTCATTTCTTTTATGCTAGACGTAGAATTTCTATGTTTAATTTTAACAGAAATCTTTAAAATGTAATATATTTTTGTGTGTTTTTTGATAGCATGTATTTGTTATTTCTTGGGAATCTGTAGTTCTGTTTTCCCTCCATGTTAATCATAGAATCAAGGAATGGTTTGGGCTGGAAGGGACCTTAAAGCTCATCCAGTTCCACCCCTGCCATGGGCAGGGACACCTTCCACTACACCAGACCGGTCATGGGGGCTCACATTTTTATAAGTTCTGTTCCATTTGCATATTGGAGTTCATTGTCCAATTCCAGCTCCAGCCCATGCAGTCCCATCCTGCTTGTTTTTCTCTCTCCAGCCCACGTTGTTTGTGCTCTTGGGCCTGAGATCTGGATCATTTGTCCTTGGTCCTCAGCTGGAGCAGGAATTGTTTTGTCTCCCTGCTCTGTGCACAGAGCTCACCATCCCCTAATGGGAAGCTCAAAATCACACACTAAAGAAGCACAGAATGAGAAAAATATAAAAAGCTAAAACCTGAGGCATTCGAAGCTCTGTCCAGCCTTGCCTGGGACACTGCCAGGGATGGGGCAGCCACAGCTGCTCTGGGCAAGCTGTGCCAGAGCATCACCACCCTGACAGCCAAGAATTCCTTCCCAAGATCCACCCTAAACCTAATGTGCTGTCCACTCTCAGTAGAACTGGTGAGAAAAAGCCATTACAGCCAACTCCAGGCTGTTTGGGATCCTCTGTAGCAGCCTAAATATAACACTCACGCTCTTCAGAATTGGCTCTGAGATTTGCAACAGTGGAGCTTCCACCAACAGAAACTACCTAGAAAGTCTATTTTCCATTGAAAATATTCTATACTGCTCATGTTTAACTGGTCCATTTTACAATGGTCTCTGTATTTCTTGGCTCTCAGTTCCACTGTCTTTTCCCACAAGGCAAACACAGCTCTCCACATGACTCTTTCCACAGCTGACTTCAAGCATCCATAAAAAACCTCCAGAAACCTCCAGGTACTGAGAAAAGATAAACCCACACAAATTACTGGGCTCCACCACTGAAACATCCAAATACCTGCTGTTCAGTAGAAGTCCTGGTAGGGTAAGTGGCCAATAAAAGTAAAGCAGCCACTATTACAACCATTTAAAACATTTAAAACTATTTAAAAACTATTTTGGGTAGCCATGACAGGTTACTGTTGAAATGATTATGTAAAAGGTACTCAAAAACTGGAACTTCAGTGAAAGTTTCACTTTGAAATAAACATTCCACCAATAACTTGCTCCAGGCCTTTTTCTGGCTTACAGAAAATACCATGTCTTTCTTCTTCATGTATTTAAAAAACAAGAGATTGTCACTGCAAATAGAACAGGGAAAGGTATTTCTACTTGTGGTTTCTGTCCCTAGAATGAAGCCAGTTTCCTGCTCACACAAATGTGAACATTTCAAAAGTTATGAATAAAATCAGTGCACACCCTCATTGCTCTTCTGTTTCCTGGAATAATACTTATACTGGTTTTTAACAGAAAGTCAATTTACACTGAAAAACTTATTATACACTGGATATTAATCTGCAAACCCCATCGTATTTTGACCAATAGGAGATGAAAAGGTGATATCCAAAATACCAAGCTATTTTGCTGTAGTAATCCCAGACTGATGAGTCCATGGAGGGCCACCCTGTAAGTACAGAAACGCTCAGTGCCATCAGTATTCCAAACACAGGCAGACAGGCAGATGTCCCATCACCCAGGGAATGCCAAATGTCTATCAATGAGATGTTACCATGGCCAGAAATAACTGAGGTAGGATGACTGAGTGGCTCCTTTGTGAGACAGTCCAAGTGGGGGAAATATTTACTCTTCAAGTTGAGAAATCTAAAATCAATCTAATGTCACTTAAAAATAGGAGTTGCTCTGTTACTGATATGCTGATCATAGAAAGCACACAAGGAAGATGCTGCTATTTCTGTAAATACAAGGCAGTGCAAATGCAGTTCCACTGAATTCAGGGAATCTGCACTCATTTATGGTAGATGAACATCTGATCTTTTATACCTGGAGAAAGGAAGGATAAATACTACCCCACCATACCAGCAGATTCCTGTTAACTCCCCCAGCTTAAATGGATTTACACCAGAATTTATTTTTTCCTAGACTCCCTACTTGAAAAACTAACTCAGACATTTAAAAAAAATATTTAGCAAGACTAAAAGTAACCAATCCCTGAAGTTTTCTGAAAATTCTGCTACTGGAAAACTACACGGACAAAATTCAGATGCACATTAGTGCTCTAAACCCAGTTCTATTTCCAAAAGCCATTTCAGCCACTGAGAAGCCTGACCTTTGCTGTCCCCCAAGAAAATTTAGGACTGCAGGGGATGAGGCACCTTTTCCAAAAGCCTGAGGCTCCTAAGCCCCTGCCTTTACAGATCTGAGCCACAGCTCAGTGCTGAAGCTTACAGACAAAATCTGGTCTTTATACCTTTCATCAGCTGCAAGTGTCCATTCACACCAACATTGTACTACACTGTGCCAAGGAAACAGAGCAAAGAATAAATATCCTCGTCCTGAAGGCTGCTTGATTTGATGAGTAAGTACCACCAAAAACTTCAAATGCCTTCAGACTCCCCAGCAGCAGTGACAGCAGCAATCTCCAGCCCTTCTGGCAGGACAGGTGGTGTGCTAAAGTGTCTTGTATTATCCTTCCTCACATCCAACTCATCTGTTCCTTTACTGAAGAACACAATCCACATTGTTAGGTTTGTGTGTATCTGTGGTTTATGTAACATTTTGTGCTGTCTAATTGGTTCAGCAGCAATTAAAAATAAACCCATGGCAAAGCTCCACTTGCTGGTTTCACCTTGTCACAAATGTGCTTGATGCTCACTGTGTCTTAAATAAAATGTATCACTGGGAGGCAGAGATTTATTCTGTCGATTTTTTGCCACCATTTGGTATAATTATTCCTGACAATTTGCCCATCACACTGCAAGAGTCTTTCCAGAAGGAGAAAAATACTACTTTGTGTTCTTGTGATCACAAGTCTAATTGAGCGGAAAACAAATCTGTTAAAAAGAGAGAAAAAAAGAAAAGGGGGAAGAATAAAAGATAAGAATAATGAGAGATTGTGGAAAGACAAGCTAATCTTGCACTTGGTTAAAAAAATATGATGAGCAAAAGAACAAGGAAACATGCAACCAACCACTCCTGAAATCTGAATAGATTTTCTTCCCCTGAAGTCCAGAGGAAGTCTCTGCAGCAGATGCTGTAATACAACTGATGACACTCAGGTCCATTTTGCTGTGATGTACAGGGGTTTTTCCTGGTTTTTAATGCTGCCTTTCCATATTCCCTGTGAGCAGGGGCCTGGCAGTGGCTGGGGCAGGGCCCAGCTCTGGAGCTGATGGGAGAAGGGCCCTTCCCTCTCATCTGGGGCAGCACAAACGAGGGCCACGTGTGTAATTCAAGCTGACAGGAAACATTAGCATTGCTGTACACTTTGTCAATTAAATGATGGTTTAATCAGCACAAATCTGAATGGTCAAATAATGTTATAATTAAAAGGAAATAATGGAAAGTGGTGTGGTGATTAATTAACAGAACAGCAAGTACCAGCAGCACATCTTGTCTGTGATATCACTTCTCCCCCGCTCCACGCTGGCTGGGGTGGGGGTGGTGGGAGGCACGCTGACCTTGCAGCCTCAGAAAATCCATTTCAGAGCTGCAGATCCAGCAGCAGTGGCAATTTTCACAAGCTCAAATAAATGAGGGGGAGCTTTGCCTCTTTACCTTCCCTGCAGTGCTCTTCAAAGCACTGCCACACACGATCACTACTGACTCTTGACTTTTTTTTTTTTTGTCTTCCTTTACAAACAGCAGACTGGATACCTTGTAAACCCTGGACACCTTGACATATATTCTGGAGCACCAGGAGATAATGCCCTGTGTTTATCTCCCACTGCCTGATGTGTTGATCAGTGCAGCAGCTCTGTCCATTTCCTACTGCCCTGGCACACAACAGCTCCTGCTGCAGACTGTGACAGGTATTGTGACACACAGGGTCAAACACTACAGCAAATTGTGACACACAGCATCAAATACAAAATCAAACTGATCGCCAAAGCACTGCAGCTCTCAGGAGGCTGCACTGCTCTGCAGATGTGCACTGTATGTGGTATGAAAAGGTACATTACAATGTCAGGAGTTTTAAGATTCAAGAAAGAAAATAATCCAGTTTCCTTGTTGTGAGTGCTTGTCTCTGGACAGAAGTGATTAACTGCCAAATATTCTCAATATTCATGCCTCTAAAGGAGCTTTAAAGCATCAGGGATGTTTTAATAATGGCCCCAAATGAAGGCATATAACATTTGAAATTGTTTTTTTCAAATGACATAAACTTTCAAAATCTGTGCTTGATTTGAGCTGGATGTGATCAAACCTTAGACTGGAACCTGCTGCTAAAGCTCAGTCTGCTGGACTGCCACGGGATGCCAGCTCTGATGAGACTGCCTGGCCTCCAGCAGACAAAGGATCATAAACACCATCCTCTCACCCTGGGTCATCAATCCCCCTCCTAATGGTCCAGAGTCCAGCAGAGCCCCACTCCTGGAACAGCACAGCCCGAGGAGCACAGGGCGGCATTGCTGGGGTGCCCTGTGCAGGGACAGGAATTGGACTTTGATGATCCTTTGCGTACCCTCCAGCCCAGCATATTCCATGGATATGCCTAAAAAAGGCCTGCTGATGGATGTGTTAAAACCAAGGAGTGGAGCAGAAAGAGTCAGGCCAGGTCCTGTTTGTCAGCACAGGGAGAGCTGCCCCAGTGCCAGCACATTCCAGCCAGCACATTTCCTGAGGTCCAGCGCTGCTGAACAACAGAGCTCCGAAGCCTCTTCACCCAAATTTGTCATGTTTTGCCTGATTACAGTGAAACAGCAACATGCACATTCAATCACGGGTAAAATGAGGGTGGGATGTTTTATTTAATATTTATACGCATGGCATACTGGCAAAATTACTGGCATCTGTATGTGTGTGAATGACTGTTTTGAGGAACATGTGTTGTGTGCAATGCTGTTTATTATCAGTAAATGAAGCCAAAAGCTAAGTTGAAAATGAATGCTAAATTAAAAATTATATAAAATGGAGTGAAATGATTTAATTAGCAGATTATAAGTGATACGCTTTACTATTAGAATTAGCTTGGGAGGGATTGAGGGAAGGGAGGAGGAAAAAAAAACCTTGACTAGACACAGAAGGGTGGAAAAACATTCCTTTTCCCTCTATCTGTGGAGTTACAAACACAGTAACATATTGTCCTGGTGTTTATAATCACAGACTCTGCTGCCGTCACAGTGCTTGCTTAATGAGGCAGCCAGTTAGAAATAATGAGACTTTGAAACAAATTGTTCTTGCTTCTGAAAAGGAAAGAGAAAGATGTGTGGTGCTCTAATACAGAGCATTTCGAGCACTTTGCTAACATCTCTGTACTTAGCTCCTTGTACTGGATCCCTCCAGTGGAATTGATGAGTGGAGAAATGTGTTGTGCTTTCTTATAAAACCAGGAAGAAAGCTCAGAACTCTATTTATTCCCAGGTTTTTGCCTTTAACTTGTTGCATGACTTCATTAAAAAAAGCATTGCCCTGCTACATTAATTAACACGTGTGAAACGCTTTGAACATTTTTGTTTGGTCTCTACCTTCAAAACTGAATATTTCACTCCTATAATGATCTTCTATTAAAATTGTCAATATTTTTTGCCAGTGGAAATTGAGTTTGCTTTTCTGAGCTTGCAGGAGAAGCTGGAGAAGGACCTGTCCCCCCAGCTCTCCAGGGGCCCTGGGGGTGTCAGAGGTGGGAAATCCATCCCTGCACCCCCTGGCTGCCCAGCACTGCAGGCAGGGAATGAAGGGGGATTGCAGCATTTCCCAGCATTTCCCTGGACACCCCATGCTGTCCCAGCACTCTCCTCCTCCACAGAGATTTTTCAAACAGCACATGGAGCTCACAGCCCAGCTCTCTGTCCCCAGCGTGCTGCTCCCCTGGGCTGCCTGTCAAACTCCCACTCCCCTGCTCCCAGGGAGAGGAGAGGAGCCTGCAGCACCCTGAGAATGCTCCGTGTTCAATGCAGCCTGGAAAAACCCATCAGCACACACAAGCGCCTCTTTGATAAAATAATCCTGCTTAAATTCAGAACCCACAAAACCATGACAACTTTGGTAAGCTTTCAAAGTAAAAGCCTTTAAATTATTTTCATTTCCAAACAGCAAACGAGTGTAAAGTGTAAATAGATGTATAGGGGCAGCAATACTTGGATTTATTTTGGTGGAAAGCCACAAGCAGCTGCCCCTGGTGACCAGCACTGCAAGCCTCCAGTGCAAACCAGCATGGAGAAGGGACTCAGGCTCTGACCCTGTGTCCTAGGGTGATGTTATGATGCTTGTATCTCCATTTGTGTGTTCTGTTCATGCTGGATATCATGTCTGTGCCTTCGAGACTGGCTCTGAAGAGTAGAGTTTTGGTTTTTTTGTTTTGTTATCAGCTGCTCCCCCATGGCTGGTGGGACACACAGACAGGGCAGTACATGGTGCTGCTTTTGCTTTTGGCTTTGCTCTTGCTCCTGCTTTGCTCTTGCTTTTCCTTCTGCTCATTAGTTAGTTTAGCTAAGCAGCCCAGATTTTCCCTGGATGTTTCTCCTTTCCCTTTCTTGGAACCATTCAAACCTGCTCCAGACTGGGGCCTGGGAACACCGAGAGTTTGCACCTTGTGGCTGCAGCAGCTGCCCCAGCACAGGAGGGACTGAGAACAGAGCGACCACCCCCAGAGAGACTTTCTGAATTTGTCATCTTTTTCAGAGCGGTGACAGAGTGGTGTCACCTGGTATTGTTCATTTTGTGTGCTGGGGGTGCTGTGCCTGTTAAATAAACAGGTTCTTTCCACTTCTCTCCAAGGAATCCTTCCTGACCCGGTTGTGGGCAGGGGCTGTGTGGGTTTGCTTTCTGGAGGGGCCTCCTTTGGAGGTTTTCTCCCAAAATTTGGCAAAATTCTCTCAAATTTGCCCTAAAGCAGGACACCCTGCAGAGCAGCTCATCCTCACAGAAAGCTGAAACCTTCCAGCAGCTCCTCCTGGAGCGAGGACATGGACAAGCTGCAGGAGGAAGATGCAGAGCCCTGGGGAGGTCGGAGGAAGATGCTCAGCAGCATCCACGGAGTGAGGGCAGCCCTGGGAGGGAGCAGGGAGGCTGCCAGAGGGAAGCAGAGCCAGCCCAGGGCTGCTCCAAGAGCAGAGCAGCTGCTGGCTGCTCACACAGCCATACGGCTGCTCCCCAGCCCACATGCTGCTCCCAGGGCTGAGCAGCAACTGCAGAAAACAACAGACGGCAAATAATAAGGGCTGTACATCACGTGGAGATTAAAAAAACAACAGGTTCTCCAACTGAGCATGCCTGCACCTTTCAGCTACTGCTTGCTAGCTGTGATCCAGGACCAGGGGTTGGGTTTTAGGAGCTCTGGCTCTTTCTCCAAAAGCAGAAAGGGCACAGTTTGCAGTCTGCACACAAGACAATAACCCACATTACTTACTATGGGCATTGAGAAGCCTCTGATCAAGCTCCTAATTTGAAAAGGAAAAAGAAATGGAAAAAAAACCAAGATGGAGAGTGAACTTAATAAAAATCACTTTATATGTGTTTGCTTATAGAAAAAAAAAAATGCAGGCTGGAGTGGGGGGGGGGGAGGGTTTTTTTCCTAGTCTCCCACATACTCCTAAAATGGTCTGTGCATTGCCTGGAAGTAAATCAATACTAAGCACAGTCCAGGCGAGACTGCCATCTTACATGAAGCACTGACTGTAAAATAGACACAAAAGACACATGATACTCTCTAAGGTCCCCAGCAGCTATAATATCCATCCTTGGCAGCTCGCTTGACATTTCCTTGCCCTGCTTCCCAGTCCTCTTTCTTCTCCCTCCTCCCTCCCCTCTCCCCCTCTCTCTAACAGCCCTGCTCTGCTCTCAGGGGCTCGCCGACCGGGTGAACAGATAACAAACCTGTCAAGAAGGGTTTAGCTGGGGAATAAATCCTGCGCTCGCCAGGAAATGATGTGTACAATGGGAAAATACAAGGGATGACATGAGCCTTCCCTTCTGAGAGAGTGGCCAGGAGATGCTTAAAATGTTACAGCTCGTGCTAAATGGACATTGGGATGGCTGATTAGATCGTATCTCAGACCTTTCAAGTGCCTCCCTTCCTCCCCACTTCTCACTGCTACTGAAGGCACACAAAGAAAGCAGACAAAGCCCATCCCTGCTTCTACTCCTTAAAATATATAGATATATTTTTAGAGGCTTGGCCATGAAGGAGGTGGGGCTGGCATGTGCTAAGTTTAAGGTCAAGGCTAAAATCACTTTTAGTGGCAGGAAGGGTCACATGAAATCCACTGGGTAGTTACAATTTCCATTTATAAAAGGAAAATAGAAAAGCAAGAACCTTATCTTGGGGACTTAATACATGTCTTGGCTTATTACAGTTTTCAAAGGGCCTTTTGCACAAATCTGATTTGCACTGGAGCAATAAAGATTCATTACACTTTTACACAGCAGACTTTGCATTTCTGCTCAGGATTTAATTATGAAAAACAGAACCCATCCCATAAACAGATGCTAATCACAGTAGGAAAGTACTTTTCATTTGAGTAACAAGGTAGCGCAGAAAGTTTGCTTGGAAATTTACTGTATCAGCAAGAAGAGCTATTAGGGAGGAGAAGAGGGAGGGAAGAATTGATCCCACCCTTCTCCCAGCCAGCATCTCCTCACTGGGATCTCAGGGAGCTGCTTTGGATGGAAACAAGAGCAGTTCTTGTGGCAGCAGTTCCATGTGGCAGCAATTCCCTCTCCAGCACGCACGCCTGAAGAACAACCTTGTCTCCAGCTGCTTCTCGAGATTCCAGCACTGGCTGCCTCCATCCAAACCCTCAAATTCCAGTCTTGGAGAACTCTGGATTCAGGAGGAATCCTTACTTTTGGTCTCCAGTACAGCCAACTGTGCAGCTGCTGTTGAGGACTGTTCTCTACATCCAAGCACACACACCATGGCTCTGACAGGCATTTTTTAAAGCAATGTCATCCACCTCACTGATATTTTACAGAGCTGGGGAATCTTCACAAAGAAATTGCTGCCAGGGCACTTCCAGCCCTTGAAGTCCAAGATGCTGGGTTTTACTTTTGTAAAATACCTTTTGAGCTGCTGATACTACAGTGCAAGTGTGACTCCAGTGGATGGAAATTACACAAACTGTGCCTGTTAAGTGCACAATGAGCAGTGCAGGGTGGATACTCTGGTGAGACAAGCTGGGAGCAAAGCAATGCCACTTGCACAGAGAATGCTATCCACAGAAACTCTAAAACAGTTCAGTTATCACAAATAAGTCATGTAATGGTTCCTTAAAGTCTGATGTCACAATTAGGAGAACATGGATTTTGCTAACTTTGCACAAACTGGTGTTTAAACACACGTTACAAAGTGAAATCTGCTGTGCAGTAACCAGTAGATGAAAAATACAAGTGTTTGTAATACTTGTCAGTCTATGGCAGCACCAGTTTACTTAGAGCAATATATATAATAATAATATAGCAATATAATTTACAACATATATATATAGTATATACATATATATAGTATAGTAAAAACAATATATATACATAATATAATTATTATATTATACATATCATATATTGTAATTATATATCTAAAATAATATATCCAGTGTTTTCCAAGAGAAGCCACAGCCCAGGGTCCCCTGATCACTGACCAACCCTGTCTAAGCAGATAAAGCCATGTGAATGACAATATTGCTTTAATCAAGGCCACACTTGGCCCAGACAAGTCTTCCTGTGCCTCTTCAAACTCACAGAAAACAACTCTCTTTGTGACATGACACAATGCAATAAACCTTGTGTGCACCATCTTGAAGGAACAATGCCTTTACTAATGATATTTTAATGAGGAAATGCATAGGCTAATCACTCTGTCTTCCAGCTTTTCTAAAAAAATCCTGCACCCAAGAAATGCAGTGTTGAAGGGCATTTTTCTGGAGTTTTGCTTTCTCTGTTTGCTTTGAGTTGGGGTTTTATCCTCATTTTTGGTGGAGCAGGCAAGACTAAGCAGGAGTGCCACAGAAATGGCTTCAGCTAAGAGGAAAAGATGGCTCTTGAATAAGATCACATCCTCCTTTTTTATTCTGTGTGTTTTCTTAATTTGCAACTGGTATTTTAAGGAAGAGACACATAAAGTACTTATCTATTATTAGAGGAGTTGAGCAACATAATATGATCCTGTTTATGCCCTAATAGCAGCGAGTGATGGACTGGATTGCCACAGACACCATTTTATTACTGCAGGGCCACATGTGCTGGGAGCTGCAGTGACCTTACACTCAGAGGTTCCCATCTTATTTTCTAGTGCTAAGTGTTGCTTTTTTTCCATTTCTGGAGGGGAAGAAGGTCACTTCTCACTATTACTGTTCCATTAACTTGCACTGCAGCACACCCATTCTTAATCCAATAGCACCTTACATTGTGCCTTTTAACTCAATAATGCTTCATTTCCTGAAGTCTTGCCTACACTGCCCAAATTAATACCTGAGGTTCTGCAGTCATCAAGAGCAGAGCAGAGAAGATGTTTAGTGGAAGTTCTGAGGAGCTTAGGCACTGTCACAAATCTCTCTTCCTTTCACCTCTGCAGTTGTTAACAGTGAGTGATGGGCCCCCCACACGCCTGCAGATCTGCTCTGGACCTGCATTCTCATTCTCAGACCAAAGATGCCATTTTTCATGACTTACTGAATAATGCTGATGCCTCACAACATTTCTTAGCATGCATCAGAAAAGACAAAAGTTGCATTTTAGCAATGCTGCATTTTATTAATATCACTCTTGGGTCAAGGTGTTGTTTGGAGCCAATGGGAATATGAGTGAATAGAGGGAATCCTTGCCACACACACTGCTGGGAGTGCTGGGGCTCACTGTGGGACAGCTTTGACTTTATTAAACAGTGGCTTTGCTCACCTGAAGGAAGAGACACAGCCCTCACCTGTGGTTCATGTATCACTGCAGCCCCTCAGTAACACTGTCAATATGATTTCAGCTAGCCATTGGTCTAGGTGTGAAAAGTGGCTCTGGTTCAACTTGTGCTGCCATTTCTAATTTATCTTCTTTAATAAATAAATAAATAAATAAACAAATAAGCAGGGATGTTTTATTTAAGAATCTGATTCTAGACATATCAATGCATTAACATGCATCCCTGCAGATTCAGCCTTTTCTGATTGAATTCTGGATCATTTTTACTCAGTGAATGGAATAGGAAAAGTCCGGGATGCCAAGAGAATAATATACTACAAGCTGGTGTTATGATGACATGCTTCAAATAATCCCCTGCCAAAATGAAATTTAATTATAGCCATTGTTTGTATTATTCAAACAACTATTGACAGTAAATCTATCCAGCGTGACTTTTCCTCTTTGTATTCACTGCAGCCCTTAGACTGGAAGGGAAAAAAAAAGAAAACCAAGGAAAAGAAAATGTTCTCCCCCCGTACTCCTTGCCTGGTATCAGGCTACACGAGGCCACTGAAGCCCAGTTGATTTCCCAAGTCCAATTATTTTGCAGTACACAATCCTGCAGAAGAGCCCCGCTCACCTGGGGACCCGGCTGCCTAAACACGCCGCGCGTAATGGAGTCCCTCAAGTTGGCTCCATTTCATCGCTTCTAACTAATAGGCTGTGATATTTTTTTTCCCCAAACAGACCACAGCTCTTCCCATTCCTCTCTCCCATCCTCCACACAAAATCCAAGTGGCTAACGAGGCATTAGGAGAGCACCTTGACTGCAAACCTTCACTACCACCTACTGACTGCTGGGCTGAGCACCACAGAGCTCACCTGGGCTTCTCCTTCACCTCCTGCTCACCTGGGGGCTTCTCCCGGGCTCATCCTTCACCTCCTGCTCACCTGGGGGCTCCCCCTGCACCTCCTGAGCTCCTCCTTCACCTCCTGCTCACCTGTGCACCTCCTCCCACACCTCCCTAGCTTCTCCTTCACCTCTTGCTCACCTGGGGGCTCCTCCTTCACCTTCTGAGCTTCTCCTTCACCTCCTGCTCACCTGGGGCTCCTCTTTCACCTCTTGCTCACCTGGGGGCTCCTCCTGCACCTCCTGAGCTTCTTCTTCACCTCCTGCTCACCTGGGGGCTCCTCCTTCGCTTCCTGCTCACCTCCCACCCCTCTCAGGTGCCCTCCTATGGAGTCCCCTGAGCCTACTGTGCACAGAGCAGCAGCAATGCCCCGGAGAGATGCACCATAGCCTCTGTGCATTCTTCACAGCTCAGGGCAAGGAAAGATGCTTTCCCCCCATGGTGCCCTGCAGCACTATGGTAATTTATCCCAGTTCTGTCCTCCCCATTGGCCTTCCCTGCCCCTTTCCCCTATATGTTCATGTTCTGGAGAGTTCTCCCTTCCCTGTGTTCCCATTGGTTTGTGTAACCCCGTCCATCCACCCTGGCATTCCCTATTGGTCCCTTCCCTGGATTTATACCCTGGACCCTCCTTAGTTTGTGTCTTTGGCCCCTGAACCCCTTCTGTGTTAGACCTCAATAAACTCTTGTTGAAACTCCACACCTGGACCCTCCTGTGTCTTCACTGTTAAGCCCTTCCATGTGTGTGTCTGTCTGTCTGTCTGTCTGCCTGTGTGTGCTGTGCTCTCATGGCTCCCACCCCTTGGCACAAGACTCTCAGGGAAGGTTGCCCCCACCACCACTACGGACCACAACACCCTCCCAGCTTCATCCTTCATCAGAACAACACAAAGAAGAATTAAAAACACAGTCCTGCAGCTCGTGCCTGCTGGCATGAATGCTACTAGATCCCTTCAAGGCTTCACAAGTGCTCTTTCTTAATGTGTTGATGATTTTAATGATTTTAGTAGCCAAGAATTTCTTACCAATCTCTAATCTAAACCTACTTTCTTTCAGTTTAAAGCCAACTGAGCTTTTGTCCAAAAAAAATCCCCTGTCCCCAAGGTGAAAGACCTTGGTTATTAAGGTTTTACCTACTGCACACATAAACCTCCCATCATCAAGGCAATCTTGAAAAAATATTTGCTTAATGCCATCACAGGACTTAAGGATGGCAGCTCTCTTCTCCACATATTGAATTTCTGAACAATGGCCATAATGACAGAAAACACTTCAGTGAAATTTGAATCTTTCAGTTTCCAGCAGAATTCTTTAATTTCTAGGTGTGGCTACATAAGTAAATACTGGGCTCTTCAAAAGCTACCAACAAACTTAATATTTAGATGCCAAGCCTTTGTCAAGAACCAGAACCCTCAGCCTTAAATTTGGTATTTTGGGCAGTTTTCTTAAAACTGAGAAGTCCTGTATCACTAATCCCATCAGAAATTCTCTGCCAGACATAGGGGACACACTGTGAGTGCTCCAGGCTCCACATATAAACAACTGAGTGATCAACAATGATTTTGGAACAAAGCCTTGGCTCTCTCAGGGCCCTACAGAGGTGGTTAGTGCTTCTCTCCTTCTGCCAGGCTCTGGTAACATCACTTTTATCTGTTTGTCTTTCAGATTTTGCCTTTTTAAGCTGGGCCTGATGTAGAGGGACACATATTACTGGGTTTCTCTAAATAACCTGTGCAGGTGAAACCCTTGGGTGAAAGATGGGAACTCCTGAAGGCAGCAACAGTGCTGCAGATTTTGGTTTGGTTTTGTTTTGGGGTTTTTTTTGGTAAGAAGCTTCTTCATTAGAGGACCTAACCCAGCACTGCCTGCATCCATCCCACCTCCCCCAGACAGGGTCCATCTGCCTGAGCAAAAGGGGCTGTGCTGTCCTAGTGTGACAGCACAACGTCCAGATGGAAAACCCCTCCAAGCAGAGATGTCTTCAGGGCTTGCAGCCACTCCTCAGATCCTGTACTTTGTTACTTGGAGCACGACATGATAGGAAGGTTTAATCACACTTGACATTTAGCTTGAGGTACAGTAAGTACACCTAAATCACTGCTTTGGCCCAAAGTGGCTTTGATGTTCCCATGGGAGACAGTTCTTGTTGCCTTCAGAGGTTAAACCCTGCCTAACTCCAGAGGTGGAATGACAGGAGCTCAGGGATGAGGTGGGAAAGCCTCTCCAGTGATCACCTACATCAACAGAATTTCTTCCACACAACTTATCATGACTGTAATAGCAACTTACAAATATATCCCCTATTTGAAAAGATTTCCCAGAGAAGGGAGAGCTTCCCTGATTGCAGACACCAGTGTTACTGTGTTATTGCAGAGCACATATTAAAATGCATTAAGACATAACTAGGGTTGTCTCCATGTTATGCTGCTATTCTTAAGCTGTTATGTTACTAAGCCACATTGGCATTTTTCAACTTTCCTTTGATGTTCTCTCTATTATCTTTTTATAGCATAATCACACATTTTGGTATGTCGAAGATCAAAGGGAAGCTGGAGCTTCTAAGGCTAAGCCTGGATATGGGGCCTGTAACTAACTGAATTCATTATATTTAATAATATTCTCTAAGGAATGGCAGGGTGAAATCATATGAAATAATAAACATGAAGGTAAATAGTGAAAAACTACTGGAGTAAGTTTAATGACAGTTTTGTTTTATGCTTCTCTTTAGTTCCTGCACCAACCCTGTCACCCTGCACTACAGGAGTGATGAGACTCACTGACACTCAGGCCCTGACACCTGGCTGTGACAGCTCTTAATACTCCAAATTCTTCAGCTTAAAAGCTCTCTCACCTAAAATTATACCATTTTTAATAGACTGCAATACTCTTACAGAGATTGTTTTGAACAAATGTTCTGCACTCGATAAACAAATGGAGGCACTTAAAAACATTCTCTAAGTAGACAGGTGTAAATAAGAAAACAGGGCTTTATAAAGAACTGAATTCCTTTAGGCACCCTGAAACTCCTATGTCAAAAATACTCATCTTCTGGCAGGCTTGGTAAGATTAAAATTAGCTCTAGCTGGCGTCACCAGAAAGCTGTAACATACAGCTGAATGACAGTCAGAAAGGTGTAAAATTCTCTTCTATTTTTGAGAGGACAAAGAAATGTATTCTAACTTGGTCCTTGTAGCTGAATGCTTACTGATGAGTGAAAGTGCAACCATATTAATTACCTAAGCACTGGCTTTCAGCAAACAGCCCTGAATTGCACAGCCAGGTGTCATCAAGGGCTTGCTTTTCACACTTACAAACTGCAAGTTAATCTGAATAAACTTGTGAAGTGTTAATTGAGCAGTGCTGCAAACCCCTGAGCAGACACAATGGCTGAGGACAGCAGCTCTCCTCTGGCTAGAGATTTCTTGGGGTGTCACCCAAGCAGGGTGAGGGGTTACTCACTCCTCAAGTGCAGTGAACAGCTTGATAGAGCTGCTCCCCCTGCCCTGTTCCAGAGGGAAATGGAGCAGCTCAGGGCTCACCACCTTCCCAGCAGCCCAAGGGAACTTGTCCCCTCCCCACAGAGAAGGAGGGCTGGGAGAAGCAGCTCTTCCAGGGCCTGTCAAAAAGTAAGAAGTATAGAGAAATTAGGAAATGGCTGTTCCCTGTTTCTGCAGGTTCCTGGACTACAGCACCAGTGGAAGTATCAGCATGGGGAGACACCAGACATGAAAATGCGGAAGAAATGGTTTCTGTTGAACCTGAAACAACCTGGAATGGCTCCATGGGTGGCAACTGCCAGCTGGGAATAGGTGATTTCCTAAATGATCCCAATTACGCTGCAAGACAATACCTGACTAATGTGAAAGCTATGTAGGATGTAAATACAACTGAATTAACACTGTTCTAAACTTAAGTAAGGAGCTTAATGTGGCTTTCAGCACACTTCTGTGCAAATCACACTTCTCAGCATAACTTCCTAAGAGTGTTCTTACAGCCAAGCCCTCACCTGAACACAGCTCTGCCCTTTCTCCACTGACATTTCACAGATCAGAAATCCCCTTCAGGTTGCTCAGGCAACACTCACACCTGCAGCAGGAGGGCGAACAGGGCTCTGCTTGACAGAGGCACCACACCAGGGGCAGCAGCAGCTGCAGAGCACACTGCACTGGAGCAATGGGAAATCCAGGTGGAACACTGTGCTGGAACCCAGGAAACTCCTCTGGCTGCCCTAGAAGACTCAAGCCCCTGCCCAGGGGGCTCAAAGACCATGGCACAGAGCCCAAGACCCCTGTGCCTTTGATTTAGCCCTTAAAAAAACCAATTACCAACCTTATATGAAGAATTACAAGCCACAACAGTTTAAGTAGAACGATAGTGAATTTATCACAAAGTGAAAAAATAGATTTTTGAAGTTTTTAGAATAGAAGTTCAAAAAGTAAGATAGAAGAATCTAAGTGCGTCCAGCCTTTCTCCTTCTTCTTCTTAGCCTCCATCTTCTGCTGTGATTGGATTTTGGATTGGTTTAGAGTAGAGACAGACTGTCTAATATAGGTGATAAGTATTAGAAAATAATTGTAAATATTGTACACATAGTTTTTAGAATAAAAAGATAACACTGCCCAGGGGCAGGCAGAGTGCCTCTGACTGTCTTGCTGAGTGGACCTCGGCAGGTCAAGAGAAAGAATTTTATAGATAAGATGCAATAAACAACCTTGAGACCGAGAAATTAAGAGCTCTGACTCCTTCAACCTCTGAGTTGGGAAAAGAGACTTTCTAACGCATCTTGGGGTCACTCTGACCAGCTAGAGATCCTGAGAGCACTGCACTGGAGCAATGGGAAGTCCAGGTGGAACTCAGCCAGGACCAAGGAGAATAACCACTGGCTGCTCAACTCTAACAACCAAAAGCCATCAGGCAATCCAGTGCAACCCAGTCCCTTGCAGGAAATGATTTGTGCTGATCTCTACCTGTGTGTAACTGAAATTCTTGGTAATTATTGGAGAGAGGATTAAAAGCTCCTGGAACTTTGGTGCTGTTCTGTTAGCCTGAATTTTCTTCTGAAGCCCCATAACCAATTACACAGACTCTACTGACCTAGCTTTTAGAAACTGCAGCTTCATGGGAGAGGCAAAAAGAAGTTTGCTTTTTCTTTTATTCCATCCATTACCCAAGCTCCATCTATATCTCACATGGATATGACACATGCAATTATTTCCTTGAGTTTTCCTGAGAAAGCCCTTGAGTGCCTTCCAATACCCCAACACACTGCACACACTTGGTCCTGTCTCAAAGCTTTTCAGATTCAGCATTTAAATCCACAAAGAATAACCAAGAAATCAGCCTGATACCCCCAAGGGTGAAACTCCTCTCACCCAGGGCTGCTCTGGCTTGGACACAAACCCATCAAAATCCAGGAAACCACACACTCTGAGGGGTGGGCTTGGCCACTCTGAGTCCTGTCCCAAGTGTTGGGATGCTCAGAAAACATCAGAAACCCACAAGGAGAATGAACTGAGGGTTCAGACCTGCCTGGCACTGGTGCCAAACATCCCAACCCCTTCTCCCAGCTTCCCTGTTTATTGCAATACAAACAGGGGATCCAGGGAGTTTATTTTTAGAGTGCTGCTCAATTAATCTTGGTTTTCTTGATAGACAACAGAGAACTAGCCTTGCAGCTCTGCATTAAGCATGCTCATTTTTTATCTCTATTTATTGTACAATAATTTAACTTTATTGAAGTGAGGGTTTAAGTCCCCAAGGCAGATTGAAGTGCTGAGCCTCGGTACTCCAGTGCAACAACAGTCCTTGTGCCTGTATTAGTGCCAAACTTCCCTGAAACTCTAACTTTCAACATAGCAGCTCTTTTCCAGTGTGTAAAATTTAACAATTTAAAGTTATACTTTTTGAAACGTGCAAAACGTGCACAATTTTCCACAGAATACCTGTTTCTCTTTAAACATTCACTGTTATTTTAAGGATTTCTCAGCATTTTTACTTATTTTATGAAAAGGATTCCCAAACAATTCTCTCTGTGTGATAAAATCTACATGATGGGACTGACAGCTGGCATGAACTATCTCTAGGGAATATTCCAAACTGCCATTACACTTCATCTATGAGCCAGTCAAGAGACAGAATTTAATTAATTGTTTTCTACCCATAAATATATATAATCCTAAACATTTGTAAATGTTTAGGGTTATATATATTGTATTATATATATATTAAAAATATATATATTATATCCAATGCAAATGGCTTTGTATGAAGATCATGACCTCAGTACCAAAATCAGTATTTCTCCAAAAAGCAGTAATGTTAAATCTGACCTTCTCTGCAGATTTTCAACTCTACACACTGGATGTGAAACAGGACAGGAAATGTTATTCCAAGGCTTTGAAAAAGAAAGTAGAGTTATACCTTTCCTCCAAGGGAACTTGTGTTTTAACAGGTTTTGAAAAGTACTGTTAAACACTAAAAGCTGCCTGTGTTGTGGGCAGCAAAACATGGAGTAGAAAATGATAATAAAGGGTAATACAACCGGTTCTGTTGTACCCAGGGCTTCTAGGCTGGGATTAAAAAAGATTCTGTGTGATTTATTTGGAATCACAGCCCCACAGTGGGACCTGGGGAGTGCCAGTGGGACACAGAGTAAAAGCTCTGTGGTTTTCAGGAGCTCTGTCCCTGCTGGAGCTGGGGGTCACACCTTGGTGCACAGCTACCATGTCAAATGCAAGCTGGTATTTTTTGGGTTATTATGCCTGAGTGGAAAAAAAAGGTTACAATAAGGTAGGAATATTCCCTCCTCCAAAAGAATGGGAATTGCTGCTTCCAGCAGAATATTGCCTTGTCTGTTCCTGTGGTAAAACACTCCTCAGGTCCCTCCAAAGTGTGCTGGAAATCAACCAGAGAAGGAAACTGGGTTGTTGTTTTTTGATTGTTTTTGGTGAGGATTTAGAAGTCACTGCTGCCATATCAGTCAAAGCACTGCAATCCAATCCCAGCAGATTATTATCAATCCAGAGGGTGCTTTTCTCAAAGCTGCCAATGGGATTTAGATGCACAACCCTTATTTATTTAAGAGGAGATTTAATTCCAAGTCTGGAGTTGAAAGCAGATTTATTTATAAGATATATATATATATATATACACATGTACCTAAGAGTCTGAAAATACAACCAAAGGCAAGGGAGGGTTGTTTTGACAAAAACACTGAAGATAAGAACAACAAACCCATAGGGAACAATAAATGTAATGGATTACTGATAATGTCAGAAATGTCTGGATGGCTCCAGCTAGATAAACCCACTACAGGCTTGTTTATACTGAAACAAAGCAATACATAATATATTGGCCATTTGGGTTTTGCTGTTTGTGAAAGAAACTCGAGCCATTCTGTGTTTTCTTTGCATCTCCTGGTATCACTGGAGGTAACCATTAAGCTCATTTTACTTGTGAATAGGTTGAGACATAAATCCAAGGTTACAGACAAAATCTCTGATTCAGCAAAGCACTTAAGCACATGCTTAGCTGTAAACACATGTACCATCCCATAAAAGTAAAGATAATCATGTGCTTAAGTGCTCTGCTGAATCAGGGCCAAAGACAATAGCAGAGCCAGGAGGAGAAGCCAGGCATCACTAAAACAACTAGACAACTTTCCCTGCACCATAAATGTTATAAAAAGGAATAGATCATAAAGAAGATGGTTATGACTTTTTAGAAGAGTTAAGAACAGCTGTCACAAGGTGGGGGGTAGGGGCTGAGAATAAACAGGCATTTTAATATTGGTTTTCACAGCATCCTTAAGAAAGCAGAAGGTAATTTGCTTCCTATTTCATCTGATGCCACTCTTCAAACCTGCTTCCTCACTCGAGAAAAATCACAGTGCATTAACTAGCAGCTCTGCTAATTGATTTAAGACTGATCATCCTTCATTACTGTATCTGTGACTATTAAAGTGATAAAGAAAGAGCAGACAGGTGAGGGAGAGCAGGAACTAGATGACAAGTAGAAAACATCAACATTTTTCTCACTGGGATTTTTATTAGGTAGAAAATGATCATTTCACTGGGCATCCCTTTATGTTCAGAAGTAGCCAACACACCAGGAAGGATACAGGGAGTATTTCCAGCCCATGAAAGCCCTGCCACAGAGAACCCAGCCATCAGTCAGGTTGGGATGCTGCAATTCACAGCCCAGCCCATGTCAGGTGCCCAGTCCTCCCCTGGCACAGCCTCACACAAAGCAGCTCTGCCACCCCCGTGGGCTCAGGGCTCCTGCTCAAGTCAGAGGGGTGAAACTGGAGGTGCAGAAAGCTCTTGGGGAAAGCCCTGATTTGTTCAAACAACGCACAGTATGGTTTTAATATATTTCCTGAATACATTTCAGAAACCTTGCAGGATTTTTTAGGGTCATGTATCTGCTCTGCATTTCTTTTCAATTGGAAACTGCCTTAAACTATCCAGTTCAAGGTTTCTCCTATAAAGCCCTGACTTGCAATTACTCTCTCCTTTCTCTGGAGCCAGAAGTGCTGTTATCTGGATTCCCCAAGAGGAGCAGCAGGTACCACGGTGCTAACCACACATTTGGTTCACATTAACTTATCTCCCCCTCGTGCAGGGCCATAAAAAGTTAATTGGAATATGCAGCTCCAACACACACCACAACATGAGCAGGGCCAGCCAACGCTAAAACCTAACTGTGTGGCAGCTCTGTTTGGAAACAAACTCAAACCTGTCAGCTCTCATTTTGAGAAGGCAAAAAAGGCAATGAAATTGAGCCAATTTTGTTCCTTCTGGTGGAACCTTGTAAATTCCTATGGGACACCAACACATCACACAAACCAGACTGCTGAAGGCAGAGATGGGAGCTGCCTTTCCAGCTCTGCCCTGTGACACATGGCAAAATATGATGAAAACCAATCAGGACCATACACACAGAGCAGAGCTGAGCCCAGGAGACCCTGCTCCTGCCCTGCACCAGGGGTTTTCCCCAGCAGCACTCCCTGGAGTCCAGAGCCCCTGGGCAGGGGTGCTGTAAAGCAGATGTGCAGTGTGGAACTGGCTTCTTCAGGCAGCAGCAGAACATCTGGGTTTAAGGGATGTCTCACAGCCCAGTTTATGGAGTAATTTCCTTCTTGGCATCCTAATGAGCAGCTTCCTACTCTTCAAACTTACTGCTAATTAGTTTTGATTAAAGAATAAATTAATAATTAACCCCCCATCATGATAATAGAATTTGGAGTGCTCACAAATCCTACAGTTTGGGAGCCAGAGTTTAAGCATAGCTTAATAAATCCATCTATCCACCCATCTCTCATCCATCCATCCATCCCTCATCCATCCATCCATCCATCCATCCATGCATCCATCCATCCATCCATCCATCCTCCATCCATCCATCCATCCATCCATTCATCCATCCATGCATCCATCCATCCATCCATCCATCCTCCATCCATCCATCCATCCATCCATTCATCCATCCATGCATCCATCCATCCATCCATCCATCCTCCATCCATCCATCCATCCATCCATTCATCCATCCATGCATCCATCCATCCATCCATCCATCCTCCATCCATCCATCCATCCATCCATTCATCCATCCATGCATCCATCCATCCATCCATCCATCCTCCATCCATCCATCCATCCATCCATTCATCCATCCATGCATCCATCCATCCATCCATCCATCCTCCATCCATCCATCCATCCATCCATTCATCCATCCATGCATCCATCCATCCATCCATCCATCCTCCATCCATCCATCCATCCATCCATTCATCCATCCATGCATCCATCCATCCATCCATCCATCCTTCCATCCATCCATCCATCATCCATCATCCATCCATCCATCCATCATCCCTTTTTACCACTCCCACCCCTCACCACGAGGTTTTCTCAAGTCAGACCTCAGTTGCACCATCCTCTCCTGCATCCCCACCCCTGGTGAGTGACCACCACCCCAGAGAGCCCTCCAGGAGTAAAGCCCCACTCAAGCAGAGACACAGCACCACAAATCAGGAAAAAACCCCTTCCACAGCTTTTTGGCAGAAAGATTTGATTAGTTTGGCACTCAGACCTTCTAAATCAAAGTGGAAAGTCTGAATTTTTGGTTAGTTTTTTACAGGATGAAAGTGTTTGCTGTGCCCTGTGTGCCCCAGTTCTTTGCACCCCAAGTTCAGTCATGTCAAGCTCTCCTCCCGTGGTGCTCCTGGGCAGGTACAACACCATCCTGCCCTTTCCCAGCCTGTGCAAAACATTGCCAAGCTCCTCAGAGGAACATCTTGCTCCAGCAGAGGGGATCCAGAGCACTCTCACAATAAAGCAGTTGGTGTTTGCAGAGCTACAGAAATACAAACAGGCTGCACTGAACATCATTCAGCAAAAGGCATGTCAATGCTCTTGCACACAGGAGAAGCAATGGTAAATAAGACATGTCCTGACAGCAAGGGAGCTGCTGACACAAGAGATGGCTGAGGGATGCTGCCCTGGAGTCTGCACAGTGAGCACAGGGAAGGGCAGGGAAAGGCTGTCCCTGTCCCTGTCCCTGTCCCAAACACACAGAGCAGGGAAAGGCTGTCCCTGTCCCTGTCCCTGTCCCTGTCCCTGTCCCAGACACAGCAAGAGTCCTGGGTGCAGGGAGCCAGGCCTTGCTGTTCTCTCTGCACAGAGATCCTCATCTGCCCCCACAGTAGGCTGTGTTTGATGAAATTAATGGTGAGTTTTCATAGTCACTTCCAAAGGCATCTCCTCAAGCCCCACTGTTAGCTCTGAACGCACAAGTGTAAATAACAATATCCATTATGTCTGTGCTTCATTCAGCACACAAAGATAAGTTTTTCTCCCTTCCCAAGAGGAGGCAGTGTGATAGAAGCCATGAGAAGCCATGACTCCAACAGCTGTGTGAATAGTCTCCCACCATCAGGTGAGAGGCAGATCATTAGACAGCCCTACCCTGCTCCTTGTTCCATCACAGGACCATCCTCTCCTCCTGAAGGATGGCACGTGCTCATTTCCCTTTTATTGAGTCAAAAATAAGACAGTAATTGGATTGAGGCTTTCAGGGGAGAGGGGAGGGGAAAAGGATCTTCTTAGACTGCCTAATGCCAATCTTCACGACCTGTCTGATCTCTCAGTAAATGCCACATATAGGTTAATCCTCACAAATCCTCACAACGACCTTGTCAAATCAAAGTGTTCATCAGTTTGTTCGGGGGCTACTAGATAAGAATAAACAAATGAACTCGTGCTGCATGTCTCCCAGCTGTCACTTAGGAGTGCTTATAGACAAGGTCTCTTTAGTGGGCACCCTGCAGCAAAAGAGCTCTGACTGGAAAATGTGAGAAATGAACAGATTACCAGCTTAACTAACACACCTGAGAGCCCCCTGCATGTGAAAGATGCATGCACTTACACAGTTCACCCTGTGTGCCCTAAGCATTCTGTTTTCTCCTTGATTTTCCCAATTTTAAATAATATTTATTTGCAAAAGACACACACGCACCCAGAGTACAAAGTATAATAACCCACTGCTGAAGGAGAGTGTTACAAGGACGTGCCTTAGACATCAAATTGTTCCTTTGCCATCCAACCCAATTAAAATGCAGCAGTTCCTCATTGCCTCCCAGACTTTCTGCTTGGCCACTGAGCCTCTTTGGGGGCACAGGGGGTCACTTGGCCCCTTTAACCTCAGGGCCATCAGAGGAGGTCCTGCTGTCTGCTCCACCTTTGCCTGTGCTTGGCCTGGTGCCATCCATCCATTCCGTGCTGGCCTGCAGCCACCCAGCAGATGGCAATGACTTTCAGATGGAGCAGGGTCATTGTGAACTGGTGACCCAAAGGGTGGAAGGTTTCCTAACCCACTGCCTACCCTCTGGCCCTAACATCTGTGAACTTGCCCTTTTCTGAACAAGGCTGCAGGCACTGAAAAATACACACACAGCATTATCAGGAGGTTTGGGGTTCTCCCTCTTGTCACAACCTTCAGCACTATTATGTCACACTCCAGCTGCTCACCTAACCACAGCTTGCATTATGTCAACACCCAAAGAGTGAGGTTTTCAATGTCTGCTTGTCATCTTGTCTCTCAAGCACCTTTGCAATTTCTGTCATGCTTTCTCTTCATGGGCTGAGGAAAGTCGAGTCAAAATCCATTATCTGCCCCTCATGTCTTAGGAGACAGCTCACTGTAAATCACAAACTGCTGCAGGCTGCAGTTTGGGTTGGTCTTTCTCTATCACAACTTTGTTTCATTTATGTATGATTCTAGCCAACAGTTTTATTGTTTCTACAAGTTTTCTACAATTTTCTTGCTTTCTAAAATACATATTTTGAAGGTGAAAATTTGTGGGTACAAATACACTGCAAAGTACGTGAAGAACCCGAAAGCCTCTGTGTTCATGTTTTTCCCCCTATACATGGTATCTCAATCCCTAAAAAAGCCCATGTCCTCCTGTATGCCCTACCTTCTGTGGCATTCTCTGTGGCTTGGGTTTGGGCTTTTTCTCCCTTTTTCTTCTATTTCAGAATATGTCAGATTTCAAAGGTCTTTGCTTTCATGTACTTCATCCTCAAGACCATCACCACAGCAGTTGGTCCCGAGGCCAAGAAGCAAAAGAAGTTGTGATCTTTTCTGAACCATGGAGGTCTCTCAGAAATCAGATGAAGACCCACTCTTTCAGGAGCTTAACAAAGGAAAACAACCCTTCTGGTCCTAGGAAACTGTTCACTGAATTTCTAAATTACATAAGGCTTGGGCTCAAAAAGCATCTCAGCAGAGAGGCACAGCATGAATGGAGGGACAGGACTGCAGTGAAGGGCAAACCCCTGCATCTGCCAAGAGAATGGGAGCAAAAGGAAGGAATGATAGAAAAAAAACCCCAAAAAACATACCAATAAATGTAGCATATTTGCCACCATGCTTTTTGAGGCATGTGGAAAAGGCTGCAGTTTCTGCATAACCATCCCATCAGCAGACTTTTCCAACTCCATCATTAATTAGGGGGTTCCTCCTCTCAGTCCTCATAACAAACCCCAGCCACCAAATCCCAGCATAAATCCTGCTCCTGGCCTCAGAGTGTGAAACACACAGCTGACTTTGGCATGATTCTTTATGTTCAGAAACATGAATAAATCACACACCATCAAGTTTATAATTTTTCCTCCTCAGAGAAATATGAAATATTACAGATCATCTTCACTACATCAGTTTCTTCACAGTCTATTAGCAAGCAAGGTCTATTTTTCATATAATTTACCAAGCCACTGGTCTAATTTCTCTTATTTCTTTTGGAGCAGGAAACATATACAGAGCATGTTCTCCTGTTACACATCACCCACAACCAACCTTCTTGTCTTCCATGCCAGGCTTCCAAGAAGTTGTTGGAGTTGGCTCGAGGTGGTCCAGGCCTTGGGTTTCGTTATAGAGATTCTATGAAAATAGCTGACTATCAAAAATAAAACCTATCATCAAATAACTTCAGGATGCTCAGAAAAACACCTATCCCCAAACACCAGCTCTGAAGGGCTGGCAGGTTTTGTGGTGTAAGGGAGGTTTGTTCACAGTGGTGTTGTGAAATGAGCTTTTCCCTCACAACCTTACTTCACAGATTCCTCACTCTGACTCCCTGGAAAAAAAAAAACACAAGAAAACCCCAAACAAAAAAAACCCCATGACCATGAAAATCCCTATAGACCAGAAAATAGGTTCAAACCCCCCAAAAAACTCCTCTCTCAGTTTCAAAAAATACCTGAGCCAACACACTGAGGGTACAATGGGCCATGCTGGTCCCTTTGTGCCTGCACAGCCAGGGGAAGGGTGGGCTGCAGAACAGAGCACATCCCACTGGAGCTGCCCTGAGAACACAAGGAGGACTCCAGAGCCACCAGTTTGGTATTTGCACCAAGACCATGAGATCGGCTATTCCAGAAAAAAAAAAGGCAGTGGGAGTTAAAGTGAAGTACAGTACAGTCTTGGTACAGCCTTTCCTTACAACAAAGCCCTCGCCCAAAACATTCTCTGCCAAAGATGGATGTGATTTCCCTTGCTTGGAACAGGGCAGAGAGAAACAGGTTAAATTCCAGCCAAAATAATAGGAGTCAAGAGACACAGGCCTGGCTCATCTTTCCCCCCCTCCAAAAAAACCCACAAAAATCTGCAGTATGTCAACCTTTCCCCATCCCCCTTTTTTTTCCCTAAAAGATTCAGTTTCCCTGGAGAAGCAAAGAAAGAGGCTGAGAGGATTTCACATTGAACCACTGCAAAAATTGCCACAATTTCTTCCCTACCAGCTGAAGAGTGAATGGCATGAGTCCAAATGTGGGCAAGGGGAAGGAGGTGACATTCACTTCTCCAGGCTCTGCCTGTAGCCTGCAAGAAAGGCTGGGCTGGAGAAACACTTTGGAAGATCTGCAGATGGAGGAAACTATCAAATGCCACGACTGCAGTAAGAAATGCCACTTGTGAAAAACAAATTCTTAACAGGGTTGCCAGGCTTGGACACTGAAATACCAAATATATATGCAAAAAACAAAGCCCTAAAACTTCAGAATTTTCTTCTTCATAAAGCAAAACTGAGACCCAACTTCACGTGTAGAAAGAGAACTCTATTGGTAAATTGGGAATGTTTTTTCTGCCTCATTTGCATGGGCCAAATCCAGCTGGCAGCTCCTGGAGGGACTGGTGTGCTGCTGTTGGTGAAGCCTTGCACCAGCTACAAAAGAAGGAACTATTGCTTTTCTTCTTAGGGTTCTACTGGTAATAAACTGCAGATCTGTGCTCCTTTCCTGCTCCATTCAGGCTGATCTCCCAGGGCACTTTCACAGTGGACCTTGGTGGCTCTGGGACCCAGTCACGCCTGCTCCAGACCCCACAGAGAGCATTGGCTGCTCCTGACCCCAAAATGAGAGCTGGATCTGGGACAGGGGCCCTCCTGCTCCTCCGAGGGTTTAATCCACCTCAGCAGGATGTGCCAAGGCAGCAGAGGAAAATAAAGCACCACAGGAAAATAAAATACACGAGGGCAGTGCCCTGCATTAAAGCATCGCTGGTCCAGTGACTGCCTGGGGTCAGGTGGGGTTGTAGTAACCTCAGTTATTTCTCAGGATTTTTTTTGCTCATAATTTCCAATTCCCCTGAACTGTTGACTCTCAAAATCACTTAGTAATAGAAGTCTTTTGCTCCTTCTTTGCACAGGAACAACCACACTATAACAGAAAACATTTATTCCAGAGTCAAACATGTATTCAAAACATTAGCTCCAGCAAAAGAAACAATCAGACACAAGAGCTTTCAGTTCCATTCCCAACAGAACACTTAGTAAGAAGAGAATGACTTTATCAACAAGCAGTAAAAACCTTAGTTTCCCATGTCTGAAAGAGATTTCATTAAATGCTTCCCTTGACTAGGTGCAGATCATTATATTTCTCATAGACTGTAAGCAATGTGAGCTGTGTCTGCACCTCGAAGCCTGTGCTCTGACTGACAGCTCTAGGAATTACAATAAATACTGCAGGAGCACAGGCAATGCTTTCCTAGGAGCCCATTGCCAAGCTGAGTGCAGAGAAACAAACCAAATTAAAAAAAAAAATCAAAAACCAACCAACCAAACAAACAAAAAACCAAACCTGGAATAGCCCCATTCAGTGCTGTTTCTCAGATAAGAAGCACACCCCTTCCCATTCCCCATCCCTGCAGGATTCAGGCTCTGACCCCAGGACACGCTCCCCTTCTCCAGCCACAGCCTCTGAGCCTTCTCACCTGCCCAGCTCCTCCCAGACCCCCAAGGATGCCACAAAGGGGGTCCCTGCCCAACCCTGGCGAGAGCTGAGCTTGCCCAGCCCACCCAGCCCTGTTTGGACCCTGCCAAGCCCCTCCTGGCACTGGAAGCTGCCCAAAACATCTCCAAGGTTGGGCTGCATTATCCATGCACTCCCTGGCACTGATAAAGGACACAGTGATGGTGGAAAAGCCAATTCACAGCCTGAGAAGGATGAATCTTACTGCTGTAAAAGGTCTTGGCTATAGCAAGGGTTAGTCAGTCATGGGACAGCCACAAGCCAGAATTAAACCAAGTGCATACAGAAAATTATGCTTTTCTTGCAAAGACAGAAGGGGGCAAATAACTGTTAAATGACATTTTTTTGCAACATTTTTTACTGAGTAATCAGTGATACCCTGAGAGGTGTGAGGGTGGTACTTTACTCTTCCTACTCCATTTCCTTCCCCACTCAAAACTGCTCAGCCAGTCCTGATTCAGGCAAGGACACTGCACCAGCCCGGGGAAGCAAGGCAAACCCACTGCCAACTCCAGTACTAAGGAGAATTGTCTTAAAAGAGAGGATCAATCTTTTCCAGCCCTGTTGTATTTCTCACTTGCAGATGAATTAATCACTAATAGCTAGGAACACTTTCTGCCACTCCTGCCCCAGGGCTGGGTCATGGGAGCTCCCTTGGGCTGTGAGATGTGTGTGTGTTCTATCTCCGTCAGAGCTGGGGCAGTTCTCTGCTGTCCATGGGGCAGTTTTTTCTTTATCTCTGCCACAGCCAATCCTCCCTCCAGGAGATCTCTGCTGTCCATGGCCACTGAGTGTCCCTGCAGGGCTGATCCAATTCCAGCATCCCATGGGGAGATGCTCCGCCCAGGGGAGGAGCCAAGCATTCCTACCTGGATCCAATCTGAGCCTGGAGCAGCACAGCAGCCTTTGCCCCCTGCATTGCCAGAGGAGCAGCTTTCTGCTGCCCTGCATTGCCAGAGGGAGCCCAGGCCCATCTGCAGCAGCCCTGGAGCTGCAGAGGAAACCTCCCCCCTTGTGCAGGATCCCTGCTGCAGCAGCAGCACAGCTGGCACTGCAGGAGGGCTGAGCCCCCATGGGATGGGGCTGTGCCACCCCTGACACACAGGGGGGCAGGGACTGCTCTCACTCTGGCAGTGGTTTGAGGGGTTTTTTTGTACTATTGCATTTGTATTTTTAGTTTTCCTAATAAAGAACTTTTATTCCTATTTCCATATTTTTGCTCCTTAATTTCAAAATTACAATAATTCAGAGGGAGGGGGGTTTACATTTTCCATTTCAAGGAAGGCTCCTGCCTTCCTTAGCAGCCACCCTGCTTTCAAACCCAGACATTCCTGGACCCAAGAACTGCAGCACTGCCCAGGGGATCAGGGAACATCATCCAGCACTGCTGGGGAACTCAAACACAACCCACAGCATTCCCACCAGACAGGCCAGGTTACAGCTCACAGCCATGCAGCACACAGGGCAACCTGGAGGTTTAACCACTTGCACTCAGCTTGCAGGAAAGGTTTGTAAAACAGCAAAAAACAACTTGCAAACATCTGTTTCATTCCCAATTTCTTTACAGCTCTCTGTAACCAGTGTGCTCCTTTAGAAAGGAACAGGGGTATTGCAGGTACGAGGCAGTGCCAGCAGGGAAGGAGCAGCAGGACACCTGCATGAGCAGGCTGCAGTTTCTCCATGGATTTTTCCAGGCCCCCAGAATCAGATCAGCAGAAGGAAATGCAGATGCAGCAGTACAGCTACAGCACTTCCTGTTTTAGCCTCATTTTTTTTCACTCCTTAAGGCATGTTTGATCACTATCTGTGAATAAACACCAGTAAAAGTTGTTTGTGTGCAGGAAGGAAAAGCTCTTTCTCTTTCTTTGGTGCCAGCCAACACCATGAAGACATTCCATGGATACCCACACTTAGGAGAAAGCAAAGCAAATGGGAAATAGCTCCATGCTAAAATACAGGCAGTGATCACTCAGAGGCTCTTAATGCTGCAGCTCTGATTGCCCTCACACACCAGCAGAGACAAAGGAATGCAATTTAACTGTGCATTCCTAAGAGGAAATTATATTCCCCTCTCTCTCTGTCTTTCTCAAGCATTTGCAGTTTTTCAGAAAATGACATCAACAGTATAAATCACCTGGGCCTAATACAATGGACAAAGTCAGAGTAATCAATTCTTATTTATTAATCAGCCTTTTATCATGATGTTCCATAATCATTATACCCCAGTTTGGACACAATAATAATGAAGCTAACAGAACAAATGCAATTTGTGGTGAGTAAGATGTTGGCAGGCAGGGGCAATAACATTGCTTGATGACAATGGATTTAGGCAAACAGGTCTTGGTTGTAAGAAAAGAAATTAAAATAGACAAAAACACACCAAGGAAAGGAGGTATCAGATGTACATATTTTCAAGTTGTTATTAAAAAAAAAAGGAAATAAGATAATAATGTTAGAGACCAATCTGCATCATCAGAGATGAAGGGCTTAGGGTTATATAAAATCACAGGCATAGTAACAGCATTTGAACATCCCCACAGAATCTAAATACTGAGTGAGGTTACAAGAGTCAGATGAAGCAAAAAATGAACATTTCTCTTGGAAGAAAATCCTTTTAATTACAAAAAGTAGTCTGCCTGGGACAGTGCCACGGAAAGCCTGCAAATCCCAGCTGTTTGTGCACACCAAAACCAAGAGCCACCCCCTAAACTCTTGGCTACTTCATTTGCCTCGCCTGTGTGAATGGAAGAGCTTAAAAAAGGGAGAAAACCACAAAGCCAGGAATGGTGCTTAGATCCTTGGGAGCAAAGTCTGCTGCAAATGCCACATTGCTGGGGGTGCTTTTAGCTCTCAAAAACAACCTTGTTCCCATGATCAGAGGAATTCCTGGGTGAGAGGGATCACTGCACCACAGAAGGCACAGTTCAAAGGGACAGCAAGCCACACAGAATAATTCTGTGGCAATCTGACCCCTTGAAATGCTCAGAGCAACAGAGCCCTGCACCTTAAAAATCTCAACTACTAAAAAAGACAGGGTGGAAAAAAAAAAGGAAAAGAAAGGAAAAAAACTTGTTTATAATAAAGACTACATTCTGTAGCAATTTCCTAGATTCCTGGGGTTAGAAATCTAGATTGCCAATGGATAAGTGAGCCTTAAAATCACATCCCTGCTGACAAAAATTCATTTCTTATAACCGTCTCCATTTACCGGAATGTTGAATCTTTCCCATGGGGAAGGAACAAATGAAAATGTTATTTCTCTGCTCATGAACTCATACCTTTCTGTCTGCTTTTCACTGTTGGCAATTTCATTCTCTTCCAAATTTGACTAAAGCCCATGACCTGGGGGAAATAATGTCTATATAATAATCCTCTGAAACTCTAATTCTGAGTCATGTTTTTTTGGATGTTGCCTCACACTTTATGAAAATTGCACTGAGCTACGAAATGTAAGTGATGTGATGTCTCTGCTTTAACATAATAATTTTGTCTGGTGACCATGTTAATAATGATAATAATAATAATAACAATAATAATAATAATAATAGCATCTCATTTGAAAGCAACAAAGCTAAAATAAAATTAATAAACAAACCAATCCATGCCTAATGACGAAAAAGATGTTGCAGCACCCCATTCCATAGGTTTGTTTTCACTGCCCTGTGGAAAGAACCAGACACAACTGGTAGCAAATTAATGGGGTGAGAGAAGCAAGCAGAACCATCCTGACACTGGCTGAGCAGCTTAATAGCCCTAAAGCTGCCCTGGCTGTGCTTGGGGGACCCCATAAATCCCTTCCTCTGCTCCTGGCTGGGCTGAACCCCACATCTGCACGTGGGGAGAAGGCACAAACACCTCCATAAAGCATCATTATTGGCTGGGGCCTCTCGAGCAGCTGGCTGAGCAAACTCAGCACTGGGGATGTTTGCAGTTGATCAACTCTTCCCCCAAAAGCAGAAATAACTTCAGTGTCTGTTTATTGGCTCCACAGCCACACACCAGCTGCATCCCTGCCCAGCTCTGTAAATCTACCCAAAAAAAGCTGTACATTACCAGATGTTTATTTTATTTTATTATCCACACTGACCCATAAAATCTACAATACAGTAGATCAAATGGTAGAAATCATTAAAAACTTGCTCTGAACAAAATTGGTACTGCCATATGTTTTGGGCCTTCCTCCACATGAAGTTCCACTTAGCTCCACAGGTATAAATCCAGAATAACCCCATTTTGAGCAACAGCTATTTCACATCTGCAGAGTTGCAGCCTTATGGGTGTTGGTATTCGGTCTCTCATGTTTCTGGGATGAATAACATATTTGTTTATTTATTCCTTTATATTTATATTTATATATACACATACAGATATTACACATCCAACTGAGAAATGCAAAACAAATAAGGAATGTTTTACTAGTTGGAAAAGAAAAGCCTGGCTATGACAACCTGAGAAATTTTTACCTGATGTACCTGAACATCAGATTTGCAGTGAACCAAAGCCCACAGCAATGCATGCTTGGTGCCAGGCAAGCACCCTGTAAGCAAGATTTTCACAGAGCATCCTAAATCTGCAAACTGGCAGCCATAAAGAGCATCTTGAATCATGAAGAACAAGGGGAAGTGAGAGCCCAGACCTCTAACAGCAAACAATACATTCCAGTGGGATGTGAGGATCCATGTTGTTCCTCTGACAGCCTCTGGAGAAGGGATCTCTCAGAGGCAGGTCCTGCAGGGCTGGGGCAGGCTGAGCTCAGCCCAGGCATGGCTGGGTCCCCTCTGCTCTGGGGCCCTACAGCTGCCCCATCTTCCTGTGGCTGTTCTGCAATGAAATCCAGCCCTGCATGCAGCTCTGAACCAGCTCAGCAGCCTCAGGGCTGGGCTCAGGTTCTGGCTCAGGCTCTGGGCTCAGGCTCTGGGCTCAGGCTCTGGGCTCAGGCTCTGGGCTCAGGCTCTGGGCTCAGGCTCTGGGCTCAGGCTCTGGGCTCAGGCTCTGGGCTCAGGCTCTGGGCTCAGGCTCTGGGCTCAGGCTCTGGGCTCAGGCTCTGGGCTCAGGCTCTGGGCTCAGGCTCTGGGCTCAGGCTCTGGGCTCAGGCTCTGGGCTCAGGCTCTGGGCTCAGGCTCTGGGCTCAGGCTCTGGGCTCAGGCTCTGGGCTCAGGCTCTGGGCTCAGGCTCTGGGCTCAGGCTCTGGGCTCAGGCTCTGGGCTCAGGCTCTGGGCTCAGGCTCTGGGCTCAGGCTCTGGGCTCAGGCTCTGGGCTCAGGCTCTGGGCTCAGGCTCTGGGCTCAGGCTCTGGGCTCAGGCTCTGGGCTCAGGCTCTGGGCTCAGGCTCTGGGCTCAGGCTCTGGGCTCAGGCTCTGGGCTCAGGCTCTGGGCTCAGGCTCTGGGCTCAGGCTCTGGGCTCAGGCTCTGGGCTCAGGCTCTGGGCTCAGGCTCTGGGCTCAGGCTCTGGGCTCAGGCTCTGGGCTCAGGCTCTGGGCTCAGGCTCTGGGCTCAGGCTCTGGGCTCAGGCTCTGGGCTCAGGCTCTGGGCTCAGGCTCTGGGCTCAGGCTCTGGGCTCAGGCTCTGGGCTCAGGCTCTGGGCTCAGGCTCTGGGCTCAGGCTCTGGGCTCAGGCTCTGGGCTCAGGCTCTGGGCTCAGGCTCTGGGCTCAGGCTCTGGGCTCAGGCTCTGGGCTCAGGCTCTGGGCTCAGGCTCTGGGCTCAGGCTCTGGGCTCAGGGTCTGGGCTCAGGTTCTGGCTCAGGCTCTGGGCTCAGGATGCTGTCCCTGAGTGTGTGCAGTGCCTGCCCACACACTGCCATGGAGGGGGTGCCTCTGGGACACAGAAAGCTGGGGGGAGGTGATTGAATGAAGGAGCACCCTCATCCACACCAGCCCTGGGCTCAGGGGCAGGTCTGGAGCCCAGAGCTCAGGGCAGAGCACTCCTGCAGAGCTCCCTGGGGATGGCTCCAGCTCCTGGCAGCCAAACCTTGCAGCAGTGGATGCCCAAGATCTGGGACACAGCTCCGAGAGCTCTGCCCGGGGTGAGCACTGCACAGGGTCTGTCCAGGTGGGTGAAGCCTCTTGGGAGCCTCATGCTGAGCCCCAGAGGGGACACAGAGAGCCCTGACTGAGGCACACCAGGGCACGGCTCAGCTCAGCCCAAGGAGCTGCACTAATGCACGAGTTACCATGGACTTGTGCAGCTCCATCAGGCCTAGCACAGGAGCAGGCTCAGTTTTAAATCATTCTCCCTGCCATTTGCCTCCTCCTCACAAGAACTTTAATTTGGATATTCTTCCTAAAGCATCTTTAGATCCTTGGATGAAACCATCTGAGAAGCGCACACTCTTAATTTGTTGT
Organism: Geospiza fortis; assembly: GCF_000277835.1. Lineage (NCBI taxonomy): Eukaryota > Metazoa > Chordata > Aves > Passeriformes > Thraupidae > Geospiza > Geospiza fortis. The sequence continues at coordinate 1,565,786 of NW_005054381.1, read as the reverse complement.
TGTTGTTGTTGTTATTAATGGTGGTGCTGTAATGTATTTAAAAAAAAACCAACTTTACAACTTCCTTACATGACAATGGTAAAAGGTTCATTTTAAATAATCAAGAAAGAAATCATTTCCATTAGATAAAGCAGTCAATAGCATCAGGAATGTGGCTGCAATTACTTGTTGCACTTTACAATGAAATCCTTGTAGTATAATAACCACAAGATGATGAAACGCATTTTGTCTCCATTTCACATGACTGACCCCAATTTTGCCAAGGACATCTGAACACATTTAACATACTGAGATCTTCCATTAGGATAATGAAAATACACATTATTGAATTCTGTATTTGCTTTATAGTGCTACAAATAGCAAATTCAATCTTTCTTACTTTTGGTAGCAACTACACCTGCATAATTGTTCACATTTCTCAGAGGCTGAAATAAACTACAAAATGAAGAAAGAGAAAGAGGTTGACCCCACGATCCATTATGCAGCACTTAGCTGATTTTATTTGCTGCATGTGTTTAGTAAAAGGATTGTGTATAACTTAACAACCTACCAAAGATATCCAACTGCCCTGCACAGGCTGCACAGAACCAGCCAAACTCTGCTGAGCAGCTGACAGGAGGTGCTGGAGGGCTCCCTGGGAAGGCAGCAATTGCCAGTGCTCACAGCCATGGGGGAAAATTCAGCTTTGCTCCCAGGTACAAATATCTTGCTTTAAAATGACTGTGTGTCGTGGCCAAGCCCAGCATGGAAACACATGGTCAGCCTTTTGCTATCCCTTTTCAAGAGGGGAAATTTCAGCCACAGAGAACTCCTATCAAAGTCAGCTACAGCTTTTATCTGTTCAGTGCAGATGACACCTACCTTCTCTCTGCTCCCAGGTTTGTCTCTGCTTGCATACAACAATCTGCTTTAGATCGAGAGATTTTCATCTCTTTTCTTATCCATAGATCTCAAATCACTGAAATTGAAGCCCCACAACTGAGATGCTCAAGGCAACACTGAAAATTGATTTATATCAGAGAAAAAGAAAAATCCAGTCCTTCAGGCTGCTGGTTGAATACAGGAAAGACTTAGACTGCCAGATGTAATAAATACTTCTGCCTCTTTTTTAAGCCAGTGGCTCATTATTTACTTTTCATTAGCTTTAAACTTCACTGCAATGCTAGGATCATGAGTTATACTTGCAAGGTCCCTGATGTTTCATTTGGCTTCTCTTTCACTGGCTGGCACTCAGAGCCAAGGAGGAATCCAGTCAAACAGGCAGTCATCACCCCCTCCTCTGCAGCAGCAATGCTCCAGGTGTAGTCACCTCTTATTCCAAAAGAAGGATCCAGTCATGGATCACAGCTTTCATCTGCTCAGCTCTGTTCAGTGCAGTCTGCTGAGACATTTACAGGTTATATATTCCACAGCCATTGCTCAAAATGTAGTAAGTCTGGATGGCAGTGGAATTTGGATCATAAACACCAGCTCTCCTCAACCAAGGAGTGTTCCTGCCCCCACATCTCCCCACCATAATTTAGAACCTCAAGGAATGGTTCTCACTGCTCTGTGAATACGAGGGATTTGATCTCAGACAATTTTGAAGTCTGCATCACGCACAGAATGAGGAATCATCTGCACCAAAACAAATGAGGAATGCATCACAGAAAGCTGCAGTGTTGAAAATGACATCACAACTCAACAGGGAAGACATTGCACACTCTGACTGCAACCCCAGCACCTTCCTGCTGTACTTGGCTGAAGGACAGGTATGAAGTGACAATGAAATTCACAGGCCAAAGAGGAAGTCTGAGTCTCCAAAATTCCAGAAGTGCATTCTGCAAATTGTTACCACAGGGAAGGAGAGAAGTTAAAAGATGCTGCAGCCTCTGGCTCAAGGCACCTCCACTCCAGCCCAGCTTCCCCAGAGCAGCTGAGGGGTCATTCTGAGTAAGCAGCAATGCACAAGGACCTGCAGGGGTCAGCAGGGACAGAAAAGGCCATGGGACCATCCTCACTGTGCACAGAAGTGGTGCCAGAGCCACATCCTGTGACAGCTGCAGGCACAGCTTGCCAACAGCACTGAGAATTCAGTGTACTCCTGTCACAAGGGGTTCTGGATGCTGCTCTCCTTCACAGGTCAGGAAGAATCACCAAGAATTCCACCATTTATCTGGAAATACTGCAACAGACATGATTGGGTGAGAAGGTATAAACATGGTTTATGTGCAAGCACTGTACATTGCTCAAGTGCACTTGTGTCTCATGCAGATTAGGAAAATTATTAGTTCTGTTCTGGTGTTCTGTACCTTTTCTGCACAGAGACATAGAAAATATGGAGGGGACACCAATGTCCTGCTAATGACTTAGAGCCTCTCCCAGAGGTGACAACCTTCACTGCTGTTGCTCTGCACTGTATGACTTCAGCCTGTGCAGCTCCATGGCTCTACAGCAGCATGAGGGAGGCACAGAGAAACACAAGCTCCCTCTCAGAGTCTGATGCTTATCACAGACAAACGGGCAACTGCAAACATCTAAGCACAAAGCATTGGAGACCTTGGAAAGCAAATTGCCTTCATTTGGGCTTCTGCATGTTTTGAATCCCATGATCTGATCTCTAACTGTTACTGCTGTAACAGTCTGGAAGATCTATTAAAACTTGCACACTCTGGTTTTCAGCCTTTCATCAGAATGCCAAATTTACCTCCATCTACTTCATCTGAAGGAAGATGAGTTACAACACTGATGCATTTGGAGAAGATGCTCTCGAGGCAAAAACCTGTTCCATAAAACACAGAATCTGAGCTGCCACTGAAATGCTGGCTGAATTTCCAAAACCATTCAAGTTAAATGGAATGGTTAAAGAATAATTTCCACTAAGGAAATTCAAGTTAGAATGGTTCTTTAGCAGTCATTTTGACTGACAAAGGATGGATTCTCCATGCCATTACACTGCTTTTACTCCAGTGCAGTTCTATCTATTTCAGTGTTTACTAATTCCAGTTCAAGGGAGATGATCAAAATTAGAGTCAATTGAGTCTGATATAAAGAAGTTCTCAGATTTCTCCACTCCATTAACATCAATTTCTGCACTCCATTAACAGCAGCTTTATTCTGGTGTAACTGCATTGATTTCAAAAGAGTTACACCATCCTGATGTCAATGTTAAAGAAACAGAAAATCAGACCATATTTCTTTAACAGTTTTATTATTCTGAAAAATATTGCTTCCCTCAGACCATTAGTACAAAAGAAACACACAAATATGCTGGTAAAATGTAATAGCTGAACAATCTAGCAGATAAAAACTGTATTTAGATTCTGACCCAAAGCCTACTGAAATCAGTGACTTTTACATCAGACCCTTTGCCCCCTCTTTAACCAAAGTTCACACACCCAGCACCAAGGATGCTGCAGTCCTGCCCTGCAGTGCTAAATGGACTCACCTTTGAACCCCAGCTGCTGAAAATAATTGCACTGAGCCACGTCAGCTCCTTCCACTGCTGCCCGTTCTGCAGAAAGCTGACAGCTCCCACATAAATTGGATTCCAAGACCAGGAGCTGCCAGCACAAGGCTCTGGGGTTTGCTGTGTGCCTGTGCATGGACACACATTGCTGCAGACACATAAATACCAACTCCAGGTATCACAGAGGATGAGCTGCTCTATTAACTCCCAGTCACTGAGAATTATATGTACTGAGATCAAACAAAGAATGGGCATTGACTTCAATATGCTTTAAATCAGGCCTAAAATAAAGAGATTGGTAGGACTGAAGTACAATAGCCTCTTAAATATTTCAAGAGCTACAGTTTAGCAGAATGAAAATGTGCCATAGCACTGCTGTTCCTAGAAAACACACACACCAGTCTATGCACATGGCTGTGAATAAACAGCTGACAGTCTCTGCACTTACTCTGAAGCAATTGCTTAAATAAAAAAATTGTCTGTGACATAAATAATCCAGTAGGTTAAATTCCCAGAAGTGTCAGCTTTTGTATTATTGATGTCTAATATTTTAAAATAAAATCAAGTACGATTAATCTTCTTGTATTAGTGTAACGAGTGGAAAGAAATCACTGGCAGAATGCATTAGTGGTTATCAAAAACAATCAACTGCATTTTCCACATTCAACCAAAATGAGTGGCTGATACTAGAAGAAAGATTAAATGGAAAACTGATCATAGGATATGGAAGCCTGTCTCTGTTTTTAATGGAAATACATATGAAAATATCATTACAACTGTGCTGCTAAGTATGCAATCCTGAGGTTGCTGAACCAAAATAAATTGGTATTGAAATGCCTGACAAAAAGGTAATAACCTTGAAATGGGTTTGATGGTTCACTTTGAACTCTAGTTCTACCACATCTTAAAAAAAGAGAATAATCTAACAGAACACTGCAATACCACCCATTCCCATTGGGTGCAATGCACTGTACATTCTGAGTCAGGCCATGGCCCTTCAGTGCTAATCAGGGTGGAGAGGGCCCAGGTACTGAAAATAAAGCCCTGTGACCATCCCCAGGAGGAGGTTCTCAATCAAATACTGCCACACCACTAAAACCATGCCTTGTTTCTCAGGTCAGAGGGTGTTTTTCAGAGAACCTGACTATGCAAAGCTTTACCCACACCAGCTCAATGCACAACCACACAGAAATGCAAACCAGAGTAAGCACTACAGGTTAACTAACTGTCTACAAAAGTTACCAGCTCTGCATATGGAAGTACAGGTCTGTCAAGATTGCATAAAATACTCACCTCAAAAAAAGCCATATCCTTTCCCAGGAGGAAAAAAAAAGGTTTAAATCAAAAGAAATACTTAATTCACATGGAAATGTAAAATCCATGGGATTAGATTCAGCAGTATTATATCAGGAATGCAAAAGTTGTGTTCAGTATTGATTAATGGCAGCAAGGCTTGAATTTGCTTGTAATTTACAATCACTTCCTTCAACAAATGTCTTCATTTAGTATTATTATGAGTTTGGCATGACAAGATTATTACAAATCACTCTCTATCAGGAAGAATCACCAAGAAACCCACCATTTATTTGGAAATACTGCAACAGACATGATTGGGTGAGAAGGTATAAACATGGTTTATGTGCAAGCACTGTACATTGCTCAAGTGCACTTGTGTCTCATGCAGATTAGGAAAATTATTAGTTCTGTTCTGATGGTGTTCACAATATGCTGCAGCCAAACACAAGGAAGGTGCAGTCCCTCCTGTATGGAGATTCCAGCTGGAATTGCTGCCCTGGTCCTGGGCAGTGCTGAAGGCAGGAGAGCCCCAGCACTGCAGGGAGGGCAGGCAGAGCACAGAGCCAGCCAGGCTGGCAGGGATGGCACTGGGAGCTCTGCAAACAAACAGCCAGGCTGGCAGGGATGGCACTGGGAGCCCTGCAAACAGCCAGGCTGGCAGGGATGGCACTGGGAGCTCTGCAAACAAACAGCCAGGCTGGCAGGGATGGCACTGGGAGCCCTGCAAACAGCCAGGCTGGCAGGGATGGCACTGGGAGCTCTGCAAACAAACAGCCAGGCTGGCAGGGGTGGCACTGGGAGGGCTGCAAACAGCCAGGCTGGCAGGGATGGCACTGGGAGCCCTGCAAACAAACAGCCAGGCTGGCAAGGATGGCACTGTGAGCTGAGCAAACAAACAGCCAGGCTGGCAGGGATGGCACTGGGAGCCCTGCTTTGCATGCAGGGAGGGATTAAAATCAGACGGCCAAGGTAGTTGCCATCCCCTAGACCATCTCCCCCATCCCCTGGTGGCAGCTTCCTCCCACCACAGGGACAATGACACAGCTCATGAAGCAGCTTCTGGAGTGCTCAGCTTTCAGCTTGGAGTATTTTGTCTCCAATTGGAGTTTAACCTGCTGTGCTTCAGCAGCCATTGGTTCACCTGCCTTGCAGAGGAGTCATCTCCATCGCAGGGGCAGGGCAGACAGCCTGAGGGCCACAACCTCTTCAGCTGCTTTTGCCTTTAATTTGCCACAGCTTGCAGGTCAGGGAGCTGAGGCAGGACCCAAGTCACAGGGCTGCATTTCAACAGAGCACTTGGGACCAGTGAAATGTGCAGAACAAGCAGTGATTAAAGTCAAGCAGGTGCCTAAATGCTCAGCCAGACTGAGACCATTTAACCTGCACCAAGAGTCTGGGCTTGCCTGGACAGCTCAGTTGACAAAATTCATCCATTGGACACACAGTGCCTGTGTGTTAATTACTGACATTAACTTGGGTGATTTTAGAGTCTTATGTGTTACTCTGAATGAAAAGCTTTAACAACCAATATCACAATGCACACACATTGCCACTGAACAGGCCAGGACTACAAATGCAACATAAAAGCAGAAGAGAACACACAATTCTTCCAGCCTTGATCATTTGCACTGAATTTGCAAAGTGCAGATCATGGCAGACACTGAAACATTTTCTCATTTTGAAAGAAGTCCAGGCAAGCACCACATGCTGTGAAATATTATCTTAGGGGAGTTGTTTTGATAAAAACAAATGGCCAATCCTAAAGATTAATGCTTCATATGATGTATCCAGGTTATTAATCCCACCTTCTTCTTTGCACCAGCCCCAGTAGTGAGTGCTTTCTGGAAAACTGCATGGAGCCAGATGGTTAACTATTGGAAATCTATACTAAAAAGATTAATGTTACCCCATGACAGGGATCAGTCATTTGTAGAGATTTCCTAATACAAACGGTGCCATTTGTTTATTCAGACTGGCTGGATGAGCTGTACTCTGAGGAGAACCTAATTAGTTCTCAAAGATTTTCAAAACATTGGGGCCCAGCTGCTGAGCTCAGTTCCACATCTGAAGGGAAATTACAGAGGTTTCCAAGTGCCACCAACACCAGGCAGGCAGGTAAAAGTGACTGCTCTTCACGTGCCTCTGAGCTCCTCACTCCAACAGGGTCTGGGGAAAGGTTCTGGTGTCCTGGACAAGGTAAATATTTACCAGTGGCCACTGGAAAGCCTCCAGTGCCAGGCACAGATTAAATACTGCAGTGCTGGGTGCCATCACACCTCAGACAGAAGAGCTGGGCACAGCCACAGTGTGAACACCCACCCACCCCCATCAGCCTCAGCTCAGCCCACTCAAAGGCACAGGAACAAATTCCAACCTTCTCATGGTGCTTTTGTGTGCAAACTACACTTACTGCAAGGAAAGAAACGGGCATGCATTACATGAAAATTTCAAAGTGTGAACAGTACTTACTAAATTTCACAGTAGCCCTTCTTCCAGATGGATAAAAGAACCAATATGTGGAAGGCCACTGCAATTTCCAAAGCACTCAGATTAAACCCCCTGCATTCAGGGGAGTGGTGAAGGACATGCTTTAAAGTGAAGCACACACTTAAATCCCATTGACTTCAGTTATGCATGTGTGCTTACACGCTCTCCTGAATAAAGCAGATGTAAGCATGTGTTTAAACTTGAACCTCTGCTTTGTTCAGATGAGACTGGGAAGAGGAGAGTGAAATTTAAACTGATGCAAGAAATGGTGCTTTTATCTCCAGGCAACAAGGCCTTTCCATCAGCAGAGAACAGAGCAAGAGGTTTTTGGGGAAGAAATCTACAAACAAGTATTGAATGGAGGGAGCCCCTGATGCAGGGAATGATTGGTATTTGACTCTATGATTCAGAAGGCTTTATTAAAACTATACTATATTACATTAATACTGTATTATAACTATACTAAAGAGATCCTATCCTATCCTATTCTATCCTATTCTATCCTATTCTATTCTATCCTATCCTATCCTATCCTATCCTATCCTAAAGATGCTAAAGAAAAACCTGTGACTGTCTGAGACAGTCAGGACACAGTTTTGACTTAATTGGCCAAGGAAACAAAACAATCCTCAGCAGAATCCAATTGACAAATCTCTTCAGGTAAACAATCTTCCTAACACATTCTACAAGTGCAAAAACAACAGGAGCAGCAAGTAGAGATAAGAATTGTTTTCTCTTCTTCTCTCTGTGCTTCTCCAGGAAAAATCCTGGGACAGAGAATTATGTCTCTCTCTGTTCAGAGAATGTGAATGCCACATACAAGTGCTTTTCTTTTCCTTCAAAGGGACACAAAGAATGAAAAAAAGCCAAAGAAAACCATTAAAAGGGAATGTTTTTATATAAACGATCCAAATGCTCAGTTCATCAGTCTGAGAACACTGACAGTGTTGAGGCTGAGGCCAGGCCAGATGTTGAGTCACAAACAGCTGTTGCAGCTGAGGCCATTGCAAACTCCCCACTGGGTGTTATTGCTCCCCCATGGAAGTTACCACATGTGCCCTGCAGCCAGCAGAGGGATCTGTTCATGCACCTTCCTCTACTGCCAGCAAAATCAACCACATCAGCTTGAAAGAGCAAAAAGAACTGGAGCTGTGATTAAATCCACTGGGCAGGGAAGGAGGTGCAGGAGCATTCCCAGCACTGGCAGGAGGCTCCAGACAGTGAGAGCAAGCACAGCTGACATGGCCTCAAGGTTCACATGCATGCTCCATACTTTGGAGGGAAATATCAGGATTTTTTTCAATAAGTACCACCTGACAAAGAAAACACTTTCAAAAAAAAATTGTGTCTCAAGAATTACAACCATTTGAATATTTTTTTTTTGGTGTGAAGAAAGGTCAAGTGTAATGGGCTAGGCTAAAAACAAATTGAAGAGCTCATGAAAACATCCCTTTTGTTGTACATAAACTTCTTGAGCAAAGCCTCCACAAATGAGAAAATTTAAAAAGCATTTTCCTAGAAAGTTACACAGAAAAAGATGATTTCTGTGGTATGTCACACATCTAGGGCATGTCTGTTACTCACTGACCCCCCAGACCAGCTCAGCAGCTGGGGCAGCCTGGCAGGGCTGCTGCAGCCACTGGAGCTGCTGGGAACTGCATTTGAATCCTGAGCCTTTGCACATCCACAACCACACTGATGGCTGTGGACAGCAACTGTGAACTGGCTTCTGAATGATGAGGTCACGTAGTTATTTACAATATATAAATTTAAATATTTAATATAAATATTTAATATTAATATAAATATATTTACACTATGTTATATAATTAATTATTATAGAAGTATTATTATGTAATATATAACCATATATTATTATATAATATTTTTGCATTATGTTCTCTTCTCTCCAATGGTTTTGTTTTTTTTTTTAAATCTCAAACTTCCCAATTAACTTCTCTTATGAGCTTCTGGAGACATGGATTGTTGATATATAGAAACTGAAAAATGAGAGGATCTCAGATTCTGCCATAGTACCAAAATCAAAATCACTCCGGCACTTCATAAAAATTTAAACCAAAATATTTTACACCTCATCCCAAAATCACATCCCCTTGATCCTGCATGACTTATTCTATGTGTCCATTCATGATGCAGTATTTTCTCCCAATGTATATGCAAAAGTTCCATGAAACAAAGTAGGATTAACTACACTTAAATCAAGTCACCTTAATTTGGAGAAATGAGTGCTTTAAAAACAGGTATTTATTAAGAAAGTGAATTTCTAAATAGTATCCTTCTCGGTGGTATAAATATCCAACACAGACTTAATCAAGAGCACATCTTGGAGGAAATATTAAAGCAGCATATGATTTGATACCAATGAAAAAAAAGCAATCAAAGCAGAGCATGGCAATAAATTAATAGAAAAAGTTATCTATCCAAACCAGACTAAAAGTAATTTTGTAAGCCAGCAGTAAAAAGTTGAATAAACACTAATTTAATCTATTTGAGACGCAGCAGTCAACAGATGAAATATTTTACTGCTCTCTAGCTATGTGAACACAGTCAACTGACACAATAATTGAAAAGAAGGGAGAAACAGAGACCCTGTGGAAGCAGGAGCACAGGAACACAGGGAGACACAGAGCTCCTGGGCCAGGGAAGCTGCTTGGCAAGGCAAAGCTGGAAAACAGAGACTGGATGCAATGACCTGCAGATAATGGCTGTGACCTATTTCCACCATCCTGCCTTTCCATGTGCTTTTAGGCAGCTCAGTCATCCCTTTATAGGGAACAAGCATTTCCCCTCCCTCTGGGCTATGCTGAGAAAGGTGTCAGAACCCAGGACATTGCTCTGGCTGCCCTGGGTGACTCCAGACCCTGGCAGGGGCTCAGAGACCTTGGCACAGAGTCACAAACACCTGTGCCTTTGATTTTAGCCCGTGGAAACAATTACCAACTTTGTGTGAGGAGTTACAAGCCACAGGAGTTTGAGTAGAATGACAATGAATTTGTCACAGGGTGAAAAAGTAGAATTTTGGGGTTTTTAGAATGGGGGTTCAAGAGGCAAGATGGAGGAATCTGGGCATGTCCTGTCCTCCTCCTTCTTCTTCTTGTCCTCCATCCTCTGCTGGGATGGTGACACTTCTGGATTGGTTTAGAGTAGAGACAGACTGTCTAACAGAGGTGATAGGTATTGGAAAATTATTGTCAATAACGTACACACAGTTCTTAGTATAAAAAGCCAACACCACCCCAAGGGCAGGGACTGTGCCACAACCCGACCTGCTGGACAGATCTCAGCAGGGCAGAGAGCGAATGGAACAGATCAGAGAAAATAAACAACCTTGGAAAGCAGAGCTGAGGAATCTCGACTTCTTCCTCGGTTGTGGGGCTGGGAAAAAAGAAACTTTAATACCTCAGGGGTCATCTCAACCACAGAAACCCAAAAAAGGGAACAGTTGGTTCCTCCAAAGGGGTATCCTGTATCATAAGCAAGAAATTTCCTGGTACTGTGCAGTGAGGAAGAAATAGATGGGAGAAACAGAATTCAGTGGAATTTCTTGGGATTGCCACTTCTCAAAGCCCTGTATGTATTGTTCCCTTACATATTCATCACCAGCATTCATGCAGAGGCCCCTGGAGAGGACCTGGAGAAGTTTTAGGAAGCCAGGCTACCAACAGCAAAAGAGTGCTATGATTTATTTCCTAGCTGACATTATTTATGCAAGTGAGCCTGTGACAGCGTGAGTACCCTCAGCTCTCCCCACGCTGCCTCAAGTTCTCTTTATCTTTCCAAACAAGCTGCAGCAAACCCACCCTCAGCTGAACATCCCAGGTGATATTTTCAAGAAATAATAAAGAGGCTTTAGTTATTATCACTCCAGGCATTTGTACTGCAGATAGGCAAGGAAAAGGACTTCATAACTGAGCTCAGAAATGAATGAAGAGCAAATTCAAAGCAGTTTAATGACACTCAGACAATGACAGAAAAGCGAGGAAAGAAAAAAGAAACACTGGGAACTGAACTGCAAAGATGAAAGCAAGAAGTAATCAATGGATAATTATGATACAAGCAACAAAATTAAACCTGAGCTTCGACTCTGAAAGGCACCTAAGTAAGCCAGCTCCTAAGCCTAAAGCCAGGCACAAACTTGATAAAACTGTCAGCAGGTTCACTCAACAACAAGCCTTCCTCAAATCTTCCTTTTAAATAAATGAATGTAGACATTAGAACATGGTTTTCCAGTTAAATACAACAGAATTTCTACTGATTCAATGAGAACAAAGTCCTTTGAAGCAATGAAGTGCTCTCTAAGAAAGAATATGGTGCTCAGAGGGCTCTCAAGTGGCCTCTTGCTATGAATTCATAATGATGTCAACCTTTTATTTACTGTTTCTGTACTACAGAGAATTTAAGTAAGCACAATGTATTTAGTAAACCAAAACCATGAAAATATCTGCAAACTGCTGGGAAACACTGGGCAAATGAAGGGCACTGGGGATGAATGAGGAAGGTTATTGAGAAACAGAGGGGAAATCACAAAAAAGTGTGTTCTTTTGCTTTCTTAGGGTCAAGGAGTTCTTCTACCACAGAATAAAATGCAGTGTCACACCAGGTGTCATTGCATGAATACATCACAGAGCCAAGGAAGACACTCTGCTCTCACTGTCATTTGCAGTTTCTTTATTTTTCTTTTTTTTTTTTTAACAACATTAAATTTGCATTAGCTTGGATGGCGAAAAAAGATGGCATATAAAGGGAGAGAGGGCTGAATTAATATTCATAAGCAACATACTGGAAGAAGGAGAAGGGCTGATTTGAGGGAGCTTGGAACAGGAGAGGCAGACATCGGTCCTGGAGACCTCCTGTGTCACACACTGCTCCCGAGCAAGACCTGCTGTGTCCCTTCCCCATCCACACTAAATATTGCCTGCTCTGAACAGCTCTTGGATTCCCCACTCCAGGGCACTCAGGGGAGGAAGCTGTTTTGGCTGAAGCTGGGCAGGAGCAGGTGGCACTCAGCAGCTGTGAGTAATTCTGCTCTGCTTGGCAGCTCGGCAGTTCATGGACCTGGCACAGCCCGTGTGCAGTGGGGAAGGGCCAGTGGGGAGGCAGCAAACAAGTCCTGGTGCTGTTTAACAGCATCCTGGGCTCCAGGCTGCCTCTTCCAAGCTGGCAGCTGGCAGCAGAGGTGGCTGCAGGGATGTGGCAGCTCGGGTCAGGTTTGCTGGAGAGCCTGGCACAGCTGGCAGCCCGAGGGGAGCACCCTGCAAGGCAGGTGTAACTGCTGAGCAGGAAGGAAGGGAGGGAGGAGCAGGGCTCAGCACCCACCAGGTGGGAGTGATCTCTGCACAGGGACTGTCACCATCAGGGCCTTCCAGAGAGCCCCATCACACTGCCCCTTTAGCAGCTGTGCTGCCAATTCTCCAACCCCTGCATGAGCCCATCTACAGAAACGGGGGCTGCAGCTGGAAAACTTCTGGGGCTACTGCTGCTGTGCCAAGGTACAACAGTACAAATACTTCACTTGCTACATGTAATGCCATATTTCATCACAGAAAAAGCAGAACCTGGATACCATAAATGTGGCAAAGCCATCAAACTGTTTGTCTAGAATCAGTTACTTCCACCTTCGGAAGCCACAGGAGAAAACAAAAGCATGGAAGCAGAACAGGAGGCAGCAGCATCCCATCCCTTCCCTTCCCTTCCCTTCCCTTCCCTTCCCTTCCCTTCCCTTCCCCATTCCTCATCACAACAGAAGGAATATGGGCTTGCCATGACCATCTCTGCTGGAAGAATTTTTTTTATGTGCTTGAAAAATCTCAAATCCCTCTCTTTTCTTTCAGCTGTGCACCATGAAACCCCTCACACCTGGGATCAGAAATGGTTCCTTGAAACTGCAACACATTCTTCTTTGATTCACTGATCTGCCCCAGTCCAGCACTTGGTTTGAAAGGTTCCTTGCATTTCCAAGGAACTTTTGCATTACAAGTGTCACCACGTGCTGTGCTGATGCCACTCCAAACATGAACTTCACTCTCTGAACCAGCCTGGCACAGGCACTCACCAGAGCAGTTATTTTTTTCCCCTCCAAGCTCACCTTTCATCACCATCCCTGACAGACAAGTCCTCCTTGGCAAGGATTAACACTTTGCTAATGAAGTTATCTCCTGATTTCTTATTTTACCTGCTATCTGTTCTGCCACTGAACAACAACCTCTTTTCAGCTGCTGAGGTGGAACAATTAGTCAATGCTATCAATATTAGGAGGTTCTATTGCAGTAATAGCTTGAAATCTGTTTGCCCAGCACTCCACAAACACACAGGTGGGCACTCTGATGAACAGACCTTCTTGTGATTCCCCTTCTGTTTCTTAATAACCTTCCTCATTCATTCCCAGTGCCCTTCCTTTGCCCAGTGCTTCCAGTTTATGAGTTTGGTTTACTAAATACGTTGTGCCATGGAATAAATACAGGCCATGGAATGAAATGAACAGCCAAAACATTCATCATAAATTCTCAGAGAAACTACTCTCATTCACAAACAACTGATTTTTACAGGTTTTTCCTATAAATTATTTTACAGTGATGCTACACAACATGGCCAAGTCCACTGATAGAACATGCCAACCTTGAGACTGTCCCAGAAGCAC
>NW_005054381.1:1546131-1551887 GCF_000277835.1 Geospiza fortis | reverse complement strand
GCAGGGATGTGCTGGCACAGCTCCAGCAGGGGCAGCAATGGGGCAGGCAGCAATGCCCAGCAATGCCAAAGCAGGGCTGTGACTGCAGGAGTGTCCCAGATTGCAAGGCAATGTGTGTTCTATTGCCATCTGTCAGAGGTAGGGCAGTTATCTGCTGTTCAGTGGGCAGTTTTCTTTATCTCTTCCACACCCACTCCTCCCTCTGGGGAGACACCTGCTGATAACAGCCATTGAATGTCCCTGCATGGCTGATAAGAACTACACCATCCCACTGGGAGATGTGAGCCCAGAGGGAGGAGCCAAGCATTCCTACCTGGATATAATCTGGAGATTCTGGAACACCAGCACAGCTTCTGCACTGGATTCCCCAGAGGAACAGCAGCTGCCTCTTGCCCTGGATCTCCAGAGGCAGAGGCTGCACCTTTCTCCAGGATCCCTGCTCCAGCAGAACCACCCCTGGCACTGCAGGAGGGCTGAGCCACAATTCCAATGGGACTGCTGCCAGCACCCTGACCCACAGGGTGTCAGGCTGTGCTCTGACTCTGTCAGTGTTGGTTTGGTTTACTGCATTGTTTATTTTATCCTTTTTATTCCATAATAAAGAACTGTTATTCCTGCTCCCATATCTTTGCCTGAGAGCCTCTTAATTTCAAATTTATAACAATTCAGAGGGAGGGGGTTTACATTTTCCATTTCAAGGGAGGCCCCTGCCTTCCTTAGCAGACAGCTGGCTTTCCAAACCAAGACAAGGAGTCAGAGCCCTGCTCACCTCAGGCCCCAAACCACACCACGGCTGGGCTGAGGAGCGCTGTAGCATCCACACCCCTCTGTGGGAGGGAGAGTTCACAGATCAGGAGAGATGAGATTTCAGGAGGTGAACAGAAGCTACTTCAGCTGAATGCACATTAACCCTCAGGTGGAGTGAAGATGAAAATATTTGCCCTGCTTTTTCTTTTTTTTGTTTGAACAGATTTACCATTGCTAAAGGAAAGGCCATCAAAAACCTTGACTTCCTAATGGTCTGAGAGCAGCAATAACCTAATAATCATTTTCCTATGGACAAAATACTCCCAAATATTTCTAATGAACCATTACAGCATGCATTGCAACTTTACAAGCCTTCATTTAATTACTTCCACTGAAACAAACACACAAATCTTCCAGCTCGGTGCTGCCACACACACAGATTCTCTGAGCACCAAGCCCTCAGCAACCTTCTTCTGATGGACATTTTTTTCCCAGGAAATGACACAGAGACATAGGTAAAAGGTGATTTAGATAGACTGCTGTGTCACAAATTGTCAGGATCTGATTTAAAGACCTTGCCTTTGTCAAGAAAGACAGTTGGGTGTCTGCTTTAAAGAAGTACTGGGAATATTTTCATCAAAGGTTTGAATTGAAAAACAGTGGGAGGTAAATATCTGAGATGTTGCCAAGAAAGACCACTATATCCGTGCAATTACCATTAACAGGGGACAGCAGTGGTTCAATGAAGTAATTCAATCTGGTGTCCTACATTTTATCAGACAGCAATTTTGAGTTCTGACATAAAAGGCTGAGAAAGGGGATTGGACTCTTTTCTCTGAAATTCAGCCTTAATTCTTGCAATCAGGAGATGTGTTCTCTGCTTCAGGTACAAGCCTGCTACCCCTCCAAGGGACTCAAAAGAATAACCCAATATTCACCTTCAAAAGAAGAATAACCTAATATTCACCTTAACACCACTCATTGGCATAGGAACAAGTCAGACTTTGGGCAAGGCTCAGAGCTGAGTGCCTGCAATATTACAGCAGTGTTTTCCTCCTGATTTAACTAGCTCACCATTTCCTTGTGAATTTTGCAAGAAGAAAAAAATCTATTGTTTTTAAAAAAACAAACAATATGATGCAACCTAAATTAATAAATGTATTCTTTCAAAATTTTAGAGAGAGAGAGAGAGAGAGACTGTATTTCTCAAAAAATGGCAAAATGAAAAGCTTCTGGAAACTGCCATCAGAATAACACCAGCACATGGTTTCTCCTCAGCATCCATCCATAGTGCACACTCTGGTTCCTTGGAGGCTTTTGCATTATCCTCCCCCACAGAAATCCTGTCAGTCAGTCCATGACTGCACTGGTGCTTTCCAAGGTCACCAGGTTTGCAGGGCAGCTCTGAATTCTCCTCTGCAAGGCAGCCCAGGCTGGCACAGGGCTCCCACACTGGGATCAGCTTCACTCCCTCTCCACACAGGGCCCACCCAAACAGGCACCACAAACCAAACCCTTTCCAGGGAAATCACATTTTAGCCTTTCACCTCCTTTCTACCACAATGCTTTTTGCCATTTTGCCTAAGAGTGTGCTGGTCTATAAATTCCTGTGTTACACCATGCAGAGGTCTTGAAAGGTTCTCCTGTTAACACCGCACAGTTGAAAATGTTAATTCACATTTCACTGAGCAAAATCTCACCACAAACAATAATGCCATGAGATAATTTGCAACAGGAACAGTCCAGTATCGCTCTTTCCACTGGGTTACAAACTCCACCAAGTTCCAAAACATCAAAAACAAGAGAAATTTGGCTCTTGTGTCATACAGAACGTGGTCAGCCCCCTTTACACATGACACAGAGCCAGGAGTCCCTGCAGCACTCCAATGAGGGATTGCACAGCCCTTTCCTTTTCATGAAACTATGCAGAACCTCCTCTAGAGACCCCAAAATATCAAACATACAATGCAGGCAATGCTGCTGAGCATTCTCTTGTGCTGATATGAAACCGAGACCCTCAGAAGATGGAGGCTCTGTATATGACAGCTTAACTGCTTGCAATCAAACTAATTTGCAGTAGGATGACCTGAAATGAGTTTAAAAGCACCATAATGCATGTTTAGCAATCAGTGAAGCAATCCTTTATTATTCAGGTTCACATCTGCAATTTGTGTCACGTGCCACAGGAAAGAGAAAGAGGGGGAACACAAAAAAGAATCCTTTTGCTTTGCAGGAGCTGATGAGCAGAACGTGAGCCACAGCAACATGGGGCGTTTGAGACCAAACAGACTGACTGACAGCAAATCTTAAGTCTTATAGAAATAATGTCCAGAAGAAGAAATTATTAAATTAAACACTTGCCTGTAAATGGTTGTCTTGATTTTTCTAAATTGATTTTTGCTGGGAAAAAAATGATTAAGCAAGTTCACCTGAAATACCACAAGAAATAGGAACCAAGAATGCCTCCAGGGTTCTAAAGTGTAGATGAAGTTATCAACCAGCCACTTTCAACACTCCCTGTTCTACTGGTTACAGAAGAGGGACACCCTTCTGGCAAATAATGGAGGCTTTCATATCACCCCTCCAAATACATAAACACTCTTATTTCCATCCTTCCTTTTTCCCTTCTTTTTTTTTATGATGTCTCCGTTCATCGCACTTGTAATCCTTGGGGAAAAGGTGGCTCCAACAAGGCAAGTGGGGAACATGCACAGAAACAGGAGGAAAAGGGAAGCATTTGCTGAAGAAAGGCAAGAGCAGTAAATGTAACAACATTCTAGAAATAAAAAAAATAAATGATAAACACAGGAAAGACATAGAAGTGCGAAACTGAGGCAAAGCACAAATAATTTAAGTATTTATTGATAATTAATACTTATTATTTATTATTTAATTATTAATTAGACAAAGCAGAGAACTGCTCAAGAACTCCAGCAGGAGTGGGCTTGGGCAAGGAGAGGGAAGGCTCAGGCCAGCAGACTCTGCTCCCTCCTGAGTGACAACTCCTTGGGGATGTCACCCCATGAATCACTGAAGTATCTGGGGACTGTGCTAAAAAAATTACTACAAAGATATTGAAGAAATTCCATTGTTCAGACAGAGGGTGAAAATCTGTGTTTCAACAATGAGGGGACAAACCAGAAAGACTTGAAGTTCTGAAATCTGCTCTCAGTTCTGTCTGGCTGGGTAAGACACTGCTGTGGTGCCCTGCTCTCCTTCTGTAACATCTGGACAACTCAGTTCCACACACACAATCCAAAGAAATATATGGATTAATATCTTAAATTCAAAGCATGATATTCAAAAAGCATGAGCATGCATTAGGGCAGGATTCTACAGTGTTTGAGGAAATACCATCCTGAAGGGCTGTAAAAATAACTCCAACCTTCACCCCCTCTGCTCAAAATTTTCTGAGGAGAGACCAATCCTGACCAAATTCCAGCCCAGGTTGTTCATCCTGCTTGCCTAATCTTTCCCCAAATACTGACTCAATAATATGTGAAATACAGAGTTTTCTTCTCCAAAAACTGTTGTTTTGCTCCAAGTATTCTATTTGTGATGAGCAGGATGCTGGAAATGCAGCTGCTCTTGTTCTTCTTGCTTTTCTGGTCATGTTGTTAGCAAACTCTTTAATGAGCCTCAGCTCTCCCTAGGAACAGCACTGTGGTTTATAAATGCTAAAATTAATAGACCTGGGGTAGACTTTATTACATGCAATGTATTTAGTTGGCAATGATGATGTCTCCCTTACAGCAGCAGTTAGAATAAACTGCATTTTTAATGGCTCCTGGAAAACAAAAGACAACACCTAAAAGATTTTAGATGAAGAAACACCAGGTTTGCTGGTCTCAGTGCACCACACCAAAGCCACTCCACTGAGGGCTGCAAACACTAATGAGCAATTACAGCCCACAGAGAGATTTCTACTGGGGATCTTGTCCACTTTGCTCCAATCTGAATTTACTACCAGAAGATTCATAACCTCTGTTGTCAGCTCCACTTCTGCAAAGAATGGGCACATGGAGAATTTAAAGTGAAGTTAAAATGGATTTCAATATACCCTTCACAATAATAGTTGGTAAAACTAATTACAGCGAGAAAATTGGAGATCATTCATTACCCTACTAAGCAAATTAGGATTTGTTAACAATGATTTATAGTGCCAGAGAGAGGATAACAAGGATCCTCTTTCCAACTCCATTCACAGGGGACATGACAGCTCATGGTGTGGTGCCATCCCACAGCCACTGTGCAGTGCCTTTGTGGACCTCGGGGTGTTTCACACACTTTTACATCAGCAAAATACACTTAAATGTTTGGCTCCTAAACTCAAGCTTTAAAATTAACTGAGCAGCTTAACCTACTTGCAAGAACAGTTTTTTATTTACCAACACCTTGGTAAAGGTGTGGAGTAAAGGACTCCATCCCTTCTGCAGCTTTAGCAGCTTGGATTTATTGAGCCCCTTTCAAACAACACTTTTGACCTGATCTGCTCTCTCCTGAGGAACCAGTGGGTCCTGCTGCACTTCACTGCAGTGGAGCCTCTTCACAGCCTCTCACCCAGCATCACCAACCTGACCACCTCAAGTAGCAAAGCTCAGCTCCTCAAGCCAAAACACATGGACCAGGCGCCAGCATCACCAACCTGACCACCTCAAGGAGCAAAGCTCAGCTCCTCAGGAGCACTGCCAAAACACATGGACCAGGCAACGAGGGAAATCTGCTCTTTGAAGGGCTCTCTGAGAGCACAGAATGTACTGCTGTAACTAATTCCACATTTAATCCCACATTTCTGCTGCAGGATGATGTCTCAGATAAAAATCACTCCCAGTGCAGAGAGAAATAGCTGCCCTCATCTAGGCCAAAGACTGGTTTTTCCATCATATCCATAGCAAACACCACTGGTGCTCCCCTCATTCTCCCTGGGATGGGTTTTTAGAGCTCTGAGTAATGTAATGCAACACTGCACAAGCCAGTGTCCCAGTGGCACACTGGAGCTGCACAAACAT
>NW_005054381.1:1518450-1546121 GCF_000277835.1 Geospiza fortis | reverse complement strand
CACTCAGGGCCAAATTGGATAGCACAACTGATTAGCCAGAGCCCTGGGGAATAAGCTCACAATTTATGTCTGCCTGAGTCACCAGCCCATGTGCAAAGCACAGTTTTAGCTTTTCTTTCTTTCTTTTTTAAGGTGGAGCAAGAGCACTGTTAGGAAAAGAATGGTCACAGGAGTCTTCTGCCTTCCCAATGTTATTTCCATCACCAGCTTATTACCAAATTCTACCTAGTTCTGAAAAATTCACAAACTCTCTGCATTTGGAGGAAAAGAAAATAACACAAGCATGCAATCCAAAAAGAACCATTAACAGAGGAACAGAAAATGCTCAGAAACAAAGACTCAAGAAGCAGACATATACAGAAATGGAAATAAGTTGCCAAAAGCAGAGAAACTGTATAATTGCCAAAGAACCTGACAATCTTGGGAATTAGGGTTGTTGTTTAGAAGCAAAAGACTCAGTTATTTAAGTTATGATTTCTGTTCTGTGTTGCAAACCAATGAACCTCTATCCACTTTAAAAGGAATTTGGCTGGCAAGATGCACAAATGAGCAAAAACCATTCTTCAAAGCTAGGTAAGAGAAAAAGCTTTACTGTTACACAAATTCTAATTGTATTCTAAAACATCTCAACCTCCTGAAATCTCAAGACAGCTGGACAACATTAAAAACTCCCATAATTCAAACAGCTTTCCTTTTAAAGTTTAAGAGATGGTGATTTTTTTTTTCTAAAATTCTCACTACTTTCCAATTATCTGATCTGACATCTTGATGAGATGTAATCTACCTTATAATCTGTCTTTGATGAGAGACAATGACAATTTGCAATGCAAAAAATATCAAAGACAACTGGGAGATCTTCCAGGAAGTATTAAGTTATGATTTCTTAGGGTGCACCAATATTACCAACATGCCTAAATTTTTTTTTCACATGCACCAATCATAGACTGAACTGATCCTACAGGCAGCAGTAAAGTCAGGCCAGCACAAAAGGCTCCCAGGAGAATTAGAATGATTTTTATCTCCTCTTTTCTGACTATTGGTTTAATAATATGCAAAAAAAGATGGGAAAGTGTCTCCTCCGACAAGGAGCACCAAGACAGGTGTAACACACTCCAACAAAAATGTCTTCTAAATAGAATCTACAGAAATACCAACACCTGTGAAAGGAGTAGAAGAGAGTTGTTCCCAACTGAAATCCAAACTTGAAGGTGAATTTAGAGCTAACTGACAGCTCTGCACCATCCCCTCTCTTTCAGTGGCCACTCACACTGGTCCCATTTTGCTGAAGGCAGCTCCTTACACAGTTTGTTCAGTCCAGGGCAGCTCTGTCACCCCAGCTGGGTGTGGGCTGGGCTGAATCACCTGATGGAGATTCCCAACCCTGTCCATTGCCAAAGCAGGCTGGGAATGCCCTCCAGAGCATTTTTCCTTTCCCTATTGCTTTTCCAGGAGCACTTTCACAGAGACAACAAGAACAGAATTCAGTCTCCAGCTCTGCCAGTCAGATATTGATCTGCTTACAGTATAAAATCAGGTAAGATTCCAGCCTTCACCACTACCACTGCAGCTGCATAATGAATTACTGGGCTGGAGCTATCACAGAGATATTGGAGGAATGATTTTGTGTTCCTGGGAAGTGTCAGCTTTATAAACATTCCCTTAAACACTCAGTGATCTCTACAGAGTAACAGGATCTAAAAGTCATTTTAGCTTTGCTGTGGCATGCACAAACATTGCCCACACACGGCCCAGCCCATCCCTCACACCTGAGTGCCTGGTGCAGGCAGGGTCCTCAAAGGGGATCCCAAGCTGGATTATCTCTATGCTAGGCAACACACATGAAGATTCCATTAATACTTGATTTAAACAGCAAACATGTGCTGCTCCATCCATACCTCAGTGTTCATTCCTTTCTGAATTAAACCCGCTTCCCTCTGCAGTAGATGTCCATCTGTCCTTTTTCACCTACCTGGTTCCTCTGCTCCCTCTGGTGAGCTGCAGTACAGAATATTTCAGAGGCCAGTGTACAACACACACCAAATCATTTCCAAGGGCCAAAGCTTTATTATTATCTATTAAACTAGAAGTTATTTTTACTATTTGAGACCAATGACCCCTGTTTTGATGTTCTGGGTTAACACCAAACACAAAATCTAACAGTCTTTTTCTAGTTAAAAGCTTGGAATAAAGAAACCAATTCAAGTGCATATTCCTTTGCACATTGATAATACAATAATTACATTGATCAGAAACATATGCTAATTGGATCACTCTGGAGCATTTTTCTCATTGTCTGGTACCACAAAACACATCTGGGTTTTATTTGCCCCATGTAAGTTAATAATAGTATGGGCTGTTTTAAAACAACAAGCAAGATAATCCTAAAAACAATTTTCCAAAGTGAAAAGGGAGGGAAAAAACCTTCATGTTTCACCCAAGGCTGTGTAAGTGTAAAAACAACTTTAAGATAGAAACTGAAGCACATTTTCTACCTACTTGGCTATTAGTGAGGAAAGAAAAAAAGGAAGTTAAAGACTCTCAATACTGTAAGTATAGAAAAGAAACAGCTCAGTTAAATATATTAATGGCATCAACAAGGGATGTCTCCCCCACCTACACAGACCCAAATTGGAAAGATTTAAGGTGCCAATCCATCAGCCCTAGAAGATGTCAGGCTTCTTCTTGTTACTGAATCCCTTGCTCAGGAGAGCTGGAAACCTTCAAGCTTTCTGTTGGAGCATAGGGGATGCTGACACCTTCCAGATTTTCACTTTAGTGGACCAACCCACAGACAGTATGGTGCAGGGAACAGCAGATGGCTTCTCTTCTGTTACCTCTGCTGCCTAGAGAGGAAGCTGAGCACTGCTCTCAAACCATGCATATTCAGCTCTCCCTGCAAGGAGAGCAAGGCTCATTTATCCATGGCACAGCCCCCCAGCCCATAATACACCTGTCCCATTCCAGAGCAGGTCTACAGACCTCTGTATGACTGGAATTTTCCCAGACAAAGGCAAGCAATTCATTCTGAACTATGGGAAGACATTCAAGGTTTACTTTTAATTCTAAATAAATGTTGAGCCATTTGATGTCATTTTTCCCTTCATCCCCTCCCTCTTAAAAATACACGACACAAACCAGGGCAAGTGATATAAAAAGGAAACCAGCTTGTTTTTGTGTTTCACAACTTACCTTGCACTGATCTGGGCCTTGGTATATTTAGAACAACTACCACAAAACTTTTCCACCTGAGGATGCTCTTCTCATACCTCACCACCAGCAGTGTGAACGTTCTGTTTGTGCAGAAGTCCAATGTAAATCCAGCAGGACACAGCATTTCTCCAGGTATTAAGCAATTTTTGTGCCATTTTTGTGAGACCACACGTTCACAATTTAATCCCATAACTTTCTGACAGGATCACAGACGTCTGTGACAAAAGACTAAATTCACCATGAACTAATAGAAGAAAATGACTCTCTGGGAATGTGACAAGAGTGCAGCCAAATTTTTCCATCATGTAATTGAATACCACAGAGTTTACTTTTCCCCAGAGTTCAATGAGAAGATAGGAGGAGGCTTTGATTATACTGATAACTTCCCAGAGCAGTGCCATGGGACAGGGTTCCCATTTTACCCACCTGGTTTTGGACATACACAATGCTCTGCTTCTCCTACAGTTCTTATAAAGGCAGAAAAGATGTGCTTGGAGAATACAGCATAAGTTACAAGAGAAACAGGATATGAGCAATTTAGATATAAATCTTGGAAGAAAATAAGCAGTACATTGGCTTGAATGGAAAACTTTTTTCACTCCCAAACTTATCTGTGCAAGTAAAAGATATACTGATGAATGTGGGAATGAACAGGGAGGTATGAATATAGACTGTTGAATCAATACAGGTGCATGCACATAAATCACAAACCCAAAAAAAACTGATCAATTTTCAAACCAGCTGGGGCCTGATCTGATTCTCAGGACATAAAATGGAAATCTGGCATAAATTCTGTAACTTCTGTGTTTTCCAAGAGTGTCCATGAGCCACGGACTTTCAAGCAACAGGTAGAAATCACTGTGCCACGTTCTCTGGGCTGTGGTGCACAGGAGATGAGGTAAAACATTGTAATGGGCCCTTTAAAATCTGTGGATCAACAAGAACAGGAGCAGGGGGGAATCAGGATCCTACCATCTCCCATTAGAGAGCTGGTGAGACCATGGCTCACTTTATTTGCTATAATTGTGTAAATTAGGTGCTGTTAAAATGTATGTAGTAATTAAAATGACACCTGATTAGTTCAAGGAAACACAGACTACCATGTTGGAAATGTTACTTGCAGGGTATTTGTGAGGAATAAATGAGAAAGGTGCACTCAGCCCTTGGGCAGAGGGGTTGTGGGGTATTCCCTGTGTCCATGAATTCTGTGTGAGGCATTTTGTGTGAGGAACACTCTGCTGCTGAGGCACAGGGTGAAAGTGGAGATATACACTTACAAAGTAGCCTGTTCCCAAGCTGGAAGGAGCTGAGCTCTGCAATAAAACACAAAGACAAAGTGGAAAGTCAGTGATGGTTTTTAACACGTTCCAATCCACACAGCTCATTACCAGCCCTTTCCAAGCTTTTCATCACCACATCACAGCCCCAGCGTCCTGCCCCTTGTCATCTGCTACTGAAACAAACACAATGTTGCTTAATTTTTCCCTTTACATCTCTCAACCACTCGGAGATGGTAACGTGCTATTTACTGAATTCCAAGCTTCTGCCGTGGACGTAATTGCCAATTTATTTGACAGGCAGCTGGGTAATGAATTAATGATGGCATTTCGCCCTGCACTGAGACTAAACAGACACTCATCAACCAGCCTCCCTGACATGCTGACATTCAATGCCCTGGACTCCAGCTCCTCAGCTTCGTGGCCACAAAGGGGCAGGAGGGAGGGGGAGAAAGGGAAAAAAAGTAGACTGACTTCAAAACAAAAAGCCCGGTGGGTTTGGATGACTTTTTCTGTGTATGACCTGTTTGCCAATTTATTCCCGAAAGGCCCTGGTTAGTACACACATAGTGCTTTTCTAAAATGAGACATTTTGTAAACATAATTAGTAGTCTGAAATGTAAAGAATGCGTGGGCACAGAGAAGCTGCTTTAGTCAATGTACCATTTTCTGGAGAATGCAGTCACTACAGTTTCCCATTCGGATGTCCACATTGTTTGACAAACCAAGGATATAGAAACAACAACCCCAAAAAAAGCCAACTGGAAATATCTACAGTGTGAAATAGATTTCAAAACTCAAACCTATAAAAATAATTAGAAGCAATATTACTACCATGTCAAATAAATCAATTTGTTTAAATGCTTTAAAAAAAATAGCATCATGAAATTCAGTTTAAGTGGGACACGATCACAACCTCTATATTCACAGGAATTAAGGAGATAAAGGGTTTTGTTTCATTAGTTTTTCATCTAAGCAATGGGGATTACACAGCAGGTTCTCTCAGAGACGTGGGGGATCCTGGTGCTAATCCAGGTCAGGCTGTTCCATCAGAGGGGGAGCAGTGCCCAGCTCCAGCCTCCAGAGCCCATGGGCACAGCAGCAAAAAGCAGAGGAGCATTCTCTAGTGAGGCTGCCAGAGAACCAGTGGGGTACTCCTGTAGCTCAGTTCCCACTCCTGGAGCTCCATTCCCACTCCTGTAGCTCATTCCCACTCCTGTGGCTCCATTCCCACTCCTGAAGCTCCATTCCTACTCCTGTAGCTCAGTTGCCAGTCCTGTAGCTCAGTTCCCACTCCTGGAGCTCCATTCCCACTCCTGGAGCTCCATTCCCACTCCTGTAGCTCATTCCCACTCCTGTGGCTCCATTCCCACTCCTGAAGCTCCATTCCCATTCCATTCCCATTCCTGTAGCTCCATTCCCACTCCTGTAGCTCCATTCCTTCTCCTGTAGCTCAGTTCCCACTCCTGTAGCTCCATTCTCACTCCTGTAGCTCAGTTCCCACTCCTGTAACTCCATTCCCACTCCTGTTGCTCAGCACAGCCTGCCTTTCCATGGTGACCCAGCCTGGGGACAGCCAGACCTGCAGAGGGACCTGGGCACACCACTGGGATTACACAGAATTTTTGTCCCTTCACCCCTGTTCCAGGACAGGTACCCAAACTGCAGATCTGCAGTGCACAGCTCTGGCTATCAGCAGGCAAGGGAACTGCACACAATTAAAGGCACTCCAAAGCCCTCCTGTCCCCACTGCTGCTGCTCCCCTGTGCCACCACCACCCACAGGACACCCCCTGGTGCCAGGGGTGATGCCCCTGAGAGCTCCCCTGCTGTCCCTGGGGCTGCCCTGGGCACTGGCACAGCCCTGCCCACTGCCCGGCCCAGCTGCTGCTCCCAGCTGGGCACAGCCCCTGGCACAGCCACTCCATGGACAAAGGCCCTGCTTTGGGCATGCCAAAAAGATTTTGGCTTTTTATACATTTTTCATACATTCATAACTCTGCAGACTACTATTATACAGTTGCATAGCTCCTTATCTAGCTCTAGTCCTTTTCCTAGCCTTTCTCTAAGATTTTAGAACAGTAAGTTCACCTTCCTGGACTCTTATTCAGTCTTTTTTGCCTCTATAGTGAACCAAGGATGTTTTATTTTTTCCCATATATTGTAAACATAATAAATGTGGGGCTAGAAGCTGGGGGGAGCAATGGGGGCTTCAGTGGAGGGCAGAAACAAAAGGAGGGCATTACTAAATTAACTGTTCCTTTAATTGAATATTTTCTCTGAAATATGCTAATTTGTTAAACTTATAAAATTGTCCAAGTCCCATATCACATTTTGCCATATTTGCACCTGGAGGTCCTTCATTAAAGGTAACAGCTTTTATCATCTTACTATTGCTTGGCTTGTGACTTTTGGCATCACTGGGAGCCCCTGTGGCCCTGCAGCCCTGGCACAGAGCACACCCTGCTCAGTGCCCCCCAGGACACACACTGCCTTCCTCTTCACTGCCCCTGCTCCCTGCTCCATGCCACTGAGATTCCTTTCATTTCAGCTGCAGATTTACCCACAAACACAACACGTGCAGTCGTTAGAACCACTTTTGTTTCAGCTATGTGCAGATGCCAAGCGAGTCCCACTCTTTCACTCACAGTTTTTTTAAACTTACTTTACTGGCTGAAAGCTCCAAAGTTTGCATTCTGCATCTGTGTGTAATTTTTGTCTGCTTTTTATTCCAAGTTTTGGAAGGATAGAGTATCAAAACAAAACAATACAGAGGAAGAAAAAAAGAATAAGCAAACAAAATATTTCCCACTGAATATTTTCATTCCTTCAAAAGCAATGCTGCAATGGCTATGGGAGGACAGTTGAAACATAGCAGTCAAATGACTTCCACTGAACAACTGTGCAATTTCAGGGAACTGGAGTTTGCTGGATGGAAATATAGCCCTTCACACATTGCATGCTGCATATGGAGAGTACAGTTTGCAAACTCTATTTAATTGAAGGATGAAAGACTGTGCTGCACATGCATGAATGACTGTCAGCTGTGTTGAACCGTGTGTTGGCAGAGCACAGAGGCTGAAGCGAGGGCTATGCAAGGAGACAACTTCTCACCTTCTGGGAACTCCCAAGAGCGAAAGGCTCCCACTACCCCGCGCCCAGCCTTGGGACCAACTGTGCAAACATCTTTACAAGCCCGTGCTGAGTCGTGATCCTGCACTGGCTGGTTCTATAGCTCTTATTTAAAGTGTGCCTATAATAGAGGTAATGGTTTCACTTTCCGAAACCCTTTGCAAAATAGGACATTAGAAATACTGTTTGATATTCACACAACCACCAGCAGAAGCCTGCATCAGGTGCCCATCAGCAAAATACACTTGCTTAAAATTGACAGGGTTCTGGGCTTTTTCCCCCACTTTTTTTTTTTATTTTGCTTGGTTTGTTTTGTTTTGGTTTTTTTTTTTTTTCCATCCTTTCTTAAAGAAAAGAACTTTGGCCCAGAAGCAAAAATGTAGTAACCCTCGTGTAAGCATTAGTTTATTGTGTACCAAAGAAAATTACATCCTTGAGGTCTTGGAAGGCACAGTTATACCCATTTTGCATATATATTGTGCATTACTTGGGGAGCTGGGTGGGGAGAAAGACTGTGTTGTACATATTTGTTCTGGCTATTGTTTATGCAGGTCTGACTGAATGAAGGAACAGTGGGTATCATTTCAATTTCTGATGTCAACATCAAATTACTTATTTAATTTCATGCCTGGCGAAGCATTGTATAGCTACACGCAGAATCATTTCACTTCATTTGTTATGCTGTGTTTTCTTGGCGATTGGCTTGCCTTCCAACTGACAGCTTTAATTACGACATGAATTTGATTGCACTGCCGAGGAATTAACATAATGCAACAAAGCATTTAAGCACCCAACCTTAGACACACAAACACACACATCCCCACCCTCGCAGCCACACGCACACAAAGCACAGCCGCTGCTGCTGAGCAGCTCCTGGCACACACAGGCACAGCCCTGCTCCTGTGCCTCCACACACCGCCAAAATCACTGGAGATCTTCACAGGGAGCAGCACTGAGGGCTTCAGTGAACCAAGGATGGTTTATTTTTTCCATATATTGTAGACATAATAAATGTGGGGCTAGAAGCTGGGGGAGCAATGGGGGCAGAACCAAAAGGTGGGAGGGGGATTACTAAATTAACTGTTCCTCTAATTGGATACTTTCTCTGAAGTATGCTAATTTGTTAAACTTATAAAATTGTCCAAGTCCTGTATCACATGTGCATTTTGCCATACTTGCACCTGGAGGACCTTCATTAAAGGTAACAGCTTTTCATCATCTTACTATTGTTTGGCTTGTGACTTTTGGCATCACTGGGAGCCCCTGTTTATACATAACCCAAAGGCTGTCCCTCCATTTGTCTTTGGCTCTGTACAGGTGAGAGGGATGGAGGACAAAAGAATTGAAGATATCCTGGATTTGGGGCTGAAACCATGATCTGCCCAAAGGATTACACTGCTGGAGTCTCTTCCAAAGAGCCACAGACCTGGTGGGCAGGACATGTCAGGATTTCAGGACTTGGTCCTCATTGTTACCTCCTCTGTGGCTCCTCTCAAGCACACAGTGCCCAGCACAGGAGGAGCACACAGACACAGCTCTGCTCATGTGCCTCCACTCCACACACTGCCAAAATCACTGGTGATATTCTGCACAGGGAGCAGCACTGAGGGTTTCACAGCACATAACCCAAAGGCCGTCCCTCAATTTGTGTTTGGCTCTGTACAGGTGAGAGGGGTGGGGGACAAAAGACTTGAAAATACCAAAGTATCCTGGATTTGGGGCTGAAACCATGAGCTGTCCACAGGATTACACTGCTGGAGTCTCTTCCAGAAGCAAACAGCCACAGCCCTGGTGGGCAGGACATGTCAGGATTTCAGGACTTGGTCCTCATTGTCACCTCCTCTGTGGCTCCTCTCAAGCACACAGTGCCCAGCACAGGAGGAGCACACAGACACAGGGCACTGGGAGCAGGGGAGCACTCATGAAGGGTGCAGCAGCTTTGATGAGCTTTTTTGAGAGCCCAAGAGCAGACCTTTAGTGTAGGGACAAATGGGAAGACTCCTGTCCCGTGCCCTGTTCAGGAACTGGAAAAACATTCCAGACATTAAGGTGCCAGCTGCAGTAAGAGGTGATGGGGTGCTGAATCCCATCCAGTGACCATGTGGGAGAGGCTTTTGCTGTTCATCCCTTCACTGAAAGCCTGCAACCAACACCAGAGGCAGCAGCCAGGGCTGAGATCAGGAATTTAGGAATGTGCTCCAAAGAAATCTGGTGGTTTGATTTTTGATTAGCAGAGAAGTGGTTGAACCCCTGAATACTCGGTGCATTTACCATCCAGGTTATATGTAACTCTCATGTTTTCCTCAGGTAAATCTCCTGGCTGTTTTGTAAAACATGACAAAAATGTATTCCAAAGAGGGAAGACTCAATTAAAAATAAATACATACAGGGAGATAAAAAAAAGAAGTTGACTGAGCTCCAAGCTGAGCAAAAGAGAAGGCGCTGCCATCTTGTCTCCAAGCAAGATCTCAACAAAATGAATTCTACTACTGGCAAGATTTTGATGAGATTAAACTGACTACAGCACCCTATATATAAAGGAGGAGCAGCTCTCCAATTTCTCTTTTAGGCCCCTGGAGCTACCTCTGTCCATAAAGGAAAAAAACAACTTGTCATTCCTAAAAAAAAAAAACCTATACAGAGGAGAAAGGCAGAGAGCCATGGGTTTATGAAATTCAGAGGGGGAGCTGGATCAGGGCACTGCTTGCACTGGAGCATTTGAGCAATCATTATCCCTAATCTAGCAGAGGTCAGACTCTCTGCTAATTATGTTCTCTCACAGAGGGGTGGGTGTGTGCACACGTGTGCGAGGCGAGGACAAAGAGAGGAGCTGACAGAAATCAGTCTCACTGCATTGCATCTGACAAGAACAGAGGATATTCCCCTTCCTACTGTCTGATGCTATTTCAAGGCTCATTATGAGAAAAATCTCCTGTTTAACATGGTCTTTTCATTGAATTATCTTCTTTTCATTTTTGCCCACCTCTCACAAATGCTGCAAATTACCTGCTTGGATCTCATTAGCCTGGAAAGGAGTCCCTCCTTGTAAACACACTTTGCATCACTCTGCATTATCCAAGGGCTGCAGGAACATTTACAATAGGCAAAGTTGAAAGATCCCTGACAGGAGAGGGAATGAAGCCACTGACATGTCAGTTTGCAACTGGATGTTCATTATCCCCTCTCCCTCATTCTGCATCTGTCACTGAGCTCTCAGCAGGCCCTGCAGGAAGGCCTGTGAAGCTCTAACATTCCTGATTCACCAGCCTGCTCAAAATGGGGATGGGAAAATGGATCATCCACCTGGAGAACATGCACTTCAGTCATTAGCCACATTTCCATACAGGAGCCATGCTTAGTCTTACAGTGCTGCCAGGTGACAATAGTAGAGATTCATTATATTTCATGGCCAAAATTTGCTTTCTGACCTCATGGTTAATCTGCCTGCAATGTTTTATATTTTTTGTTCTGTCTTCTGTTGGGTACACTTTTTGTATATTTTTTTCTGAGAAAATAGCTGTGAAAACAGAAGCAAAGCTGCAGAGAAAACTTGTTTTGTTGTCTGTAGCTTTTTCTGGACAGTAAATAGTGGGTATCATTAGACATCTGACTTCTTCAAAAAGTTTTATTGAAAATAAACATTGGGAAAGTCCTGTCATTTCAGCACATGGGGTGTCTGACTTTGGGAGAGGGGAATGGGATGGACAGGTCTGAACTGACTTTGGGAAAGGGGGGAATGGGATGGACAGGTCTGAACTGACTTTGGGAGGGGGCAATGGGATGGACAGGTCTGAGCTGACTTTGGGAGAGGACAATGGGATGGACAGGTCTGAACTGACTTTGGGAGAGGAGAGTGGGATGGACAGCTCTGAACTGACTTTGGGAGAGGGGGGAATGGGATGGACAGCTCTGAACTGACTTTGAGGCAATGGGAATTACTGCTCTGAACTGAAGGAGCCATGGGAGGCCCACCACAGACCAGGCCCAGTGAGAGCTGTCTCGTGTGTGTTTTTCAAACCTCAGCTGAACTGGAGATGCCAGACCACAGAGATATGCTTGTATTGCAATGAATTATCAAAGCAAAGGAACTTGCCTTATTAAGCAAAACATAAATTATGTATAACACTTTAAAATATACATCGCCACATATATTTACATAACGTTCCTTTTGAGCAACCTGTGAATCCCTCTGTCCTCTCCTGGGTGCACTAGGGAAGTTGTATTTGCTGTCTGCTTCCTTTTAATTTGCCACAGGACTGAGACAAAGGAAAAGTATTGTAAAACCATCAGAGAAAGACTGGATTTGATGGGTGGAAGGGGACCCAGGACTCAGCTCTCACTGCCAGGTCTGGCAGTGCAATTCTGTGAGCTGCTGAGAAGCCCAATAAACCTCAGAGCTCTCCACTCACTACATTGCAAGGGAATGACAAAGCTAAATTAAAACCATGTTTGTAAGGAGCTGTGACATTTTTTGCTGAAGGTGCTGTGTAATTGTGAAGTTGGTTGCAGTGGCTTCCCAGCTGCCACAGGGCTCAGATAAGCCAGGATGATGATGGTGACAGGCTGACATCCAGCTGCCTTCCACTGCTACCTGTACAGAGCATTTCCTTACTACCTCCTCTGGTTTCACTCTCCTCTTCCAAAGAGATCTCCCAGCCCTGAGACTGACCTCAGCTGACAGCTATGAAGGGCAAGCTCTGAAGTGTTTAGCTGAATGTAACCCATAAAGGCTGGCTCAGGGGAAGAAATGGACCTCTAAATGTGACAAAGGGATGTGGAGAGAGAGTGCTACAGATTTCACACTTTCACAGGGAAAAAAAAATCAGGCATCTGTTCCAGTGATATGCACAATTCAGCAAAAATTGCTAGCTGTGTGCCTTCAGGCTTAAATTTGCACAACGAAATGTATCCTTTACAAAGGTATTTCTTTTAATGCCTGCTCAGTTCAGTTTTATTGGATTGGCCTATAGAGGACACCATCTGGTATCTGTCATCCAAATCTACGCAGACATGCTATCGATAAAATCCCCATTTCCAAAATGTGGGTTAGTTAAAAGTAGGGCCAGATTGCTGGCTGGTACAAATTGGGTTGACTGATGTAGCTATCCATGCTTTTACCAGCAAAGGGTCTGACCTACAAAATCCCCAATTTAGATACGCTGTTGGGACAGGGCTTTCTTTATATTCTGTGCTGTAAAGCATGTGGCACAGAGGACACAGAGCCATGAATAAAACACTCAAGGATTGTGATGGTACACATAATAACTAGTAATCTAATTGCAGCAACAGAAAGATTTCTGTAGCCATTGCTCTGTCAGAACAACTCGTGTGTGTCACTGGTGAATGAGCAGCATTCTCCCATGGAGAAAAACACTCTCCACAGGGCTGCCATCTCAGGCCCTTCCACAGCACTTTAGGTAGAGCAACAAAGGCAGAGCTTATGCTATTGCTGGCCATGTCATATCAATTCATTATACATAACTGAGTCTCTCTAGACACTCAAATACTTCTCATAATGACAGTATGTAGCCCAAAGAAATACATTCTTTTCCTCCACCACTTGGGGTAAAAATGTTACTCACTTCTCAACTATGCAGAACATCTTAACTTCATTAAATGGCCTTCAACTGTTGCCAAAGAGCTGAGTGTTTGCACACAGAAAGACATTGTATCAATCTTTAAGAAGTTTACTGAACCAGGGCAGGAGACCTAAGTTACCTCTTCCTCTCCCATGATTTGCCAAAACCCCACACCCTGCAGGAGCTGTAAAGTCCGTGTGCATCTTTATTCAGCGCTGGCGCATGCGGCATCTCTTCCTACCCTAAGTTAATTTTCTCTTCCTACTCTAAGTTAATTTTCTGACCCCCCATGTCTCAGCTGAAGCCCCGAAGGAGATTTTAGCCACAAGCCATCCCAGGAACCAAACCCCCCGGGGCTGCACTTACATCGCTGAGCCTCTCCCGGGAGCTGCTGCGCTGGAAGCCCTTGGACTCGCCGCTGGCGCTCTCGCTGTCGCTGTCCCGGCAGCTGTTCTGGCCTGGCTTGAGCTGCACAGAGAAGACACAAAGACAGCAAGAGTTGAGCCTGGTTCGGGTGAGAGCCCTTGTCCCACTGTCCTTTATCCCCTCCCAGCAGCAGCAGCGTGGCCGTGGCTCTGTGGCAGTGCCAGAGCTCCGTGTCCCTGTGCCAGGGCACAGCCCGGGGCACCACAGCCCCCAGGGAGCTGCAGCTGCTGCAGGCAGGAGCTCACTCGTGTCCCAACAACACTCATGGACCAAGGAAATCACTGTTTGAAACTTTCCTCTGAGAACTTCACCTTTCAGGCTTCTCAAGGTATTTCTGCCATGGGTGAAGCTTTTGGTTTCCATCCCAATGCAGCACTCACAGCATCAGTTCCTCCCTTGTTACAGCATAAGAGCATTGAGGACCTGAGATCAAAGGGAGTCTCCTCAGGGGAAGAGGAGGTCACCACTCCAGAGAAGCCTTTCTTTTGCTGGACTAGCCCTGAACCACACTGCCTGGCACTCTGAACAATTTTCTACTAACAAACCTCAATGTTCATAAAACAACAGGATCTACTTAATAGGTATCAAACTGCTTTTGTTTTTCAAACCAGTTCTAATGAATTTACTGGCATTGTAATAAAAAAAAAAACTACAAAAAAACCCCTAAACTACATTTTCATTACAATTGAGAACACATCTGCTTTCTCTTACACTTAGGACTGTTGAGGTCACCACATTACACAGCAATGTACTGAGAGGAACATTCACAGACACCCATTACACAGGTCCACGGGCACATGCACACCTAGAGAGAAAGAGGAAGAGATGATCCTCATCCACTGCAATGCTGAAAATGCATACCTTTGTTTTCAAGTATCCTTCCCTATATTTTTCTTGAAAGTATTAAAATTTTCATTTAGCCTTGCTGATGCTTTGAACTAACCCTAGAGGTTAATACTGGCAAGAAGTCTCTTTCAGAAGTTTAGACTTGAGATCACACACATAAATACTGGAAGCAGAGGTAAATGTAGAGAAAACACTTGGTGAGGTACCTAATGAAATATTTTATGAGATACCTACTAAACTTATCAATATCCATATAACAAACACCAAACAACTCCTGCTAACTTATTCTAATTGTTAATATGATGATGGTAATACTGGAGCAGGTATTCATTCATCTCCATGCCATGACTGGAGATCAAAGGTTCCTCCTCCAACACTCTCCATCACCCTTCCCCCCCCCTCTTTCATCTCTCTCTCATTTATTTCCAGTTCTCCCAGAAACAAGCCACAAACAAAAATTCACACAAATGCACTATTACAGGTTGACACAAATAAAACCTACCCACTGTTCACCCACAGCCACAGCTGCTCCCTCCCAGGGTCGCTGAAGGAGCACAAAAAGCATCCTCACCCTCAGGTTATCACTTTCTCCCTACCACAGCCAGAGCAAACTGCATCTGCAAGTTTGGTCTTTGTGTGTCATTTCTCCTTAATCCCTTACTCCCCTCACCACTAAAGGGAAGCTTTGGGTGCTCTCTAACAGTCAAATCAAAATAAGGACACAAAGTCCATGAAGCTAAAAGTTCCAACACAAAACTGAGTTGCAATGCATGAGCACAACTGCAAAAAATGGCACAGGCAAACTCTCAGCCCAAAGAAAATGTAGCAGAAGGACCAGAGTTATTTGTCAGACACTTACAATTCAATAAATAAACTAAATATTCCACAGCTCAGCCAGAATATTTCCAGTAAAATGATTTTTATTTCCAATGGAACAGTTTATCAGTCAGATCTAAGAGATCTTGGGAGCAGCTCTTGGAGATGGAGGGGAGGATAACGAATTCAAGAAGTCTTACACTTCATCTATAACTCACTGATCTTATCTAGGACCTCCATGTCCTGTAATATTATGGTCCCAAGTTTAACATTTACCCACCCAAAGCAAAATGGATCAAGTTTCCCTGACTTGGTCTTTTGTCAACATCCACCCAATGATGGAAAAACTCTTATTGCAAGCTAAGAATTTTTTTTCCAGTCTTAGATTTTATTTCTAGAACCTCAATTTAGTTTGCACACAATCATCACACGTTAGTTATTTGCTAACTAATAATACCAGCCCAGTTTAATAATTCTTCTACATCACGAATTCCAGCTATTTACAGAGAAGAGAAGAAAAACCCAGCAGGTGTCATTTTTCTAGACACAATTTACAAGGAGTAAGAGAACATGATGAAGACATCTGAGTCTGAAACTCTGTAGAAAAAAAAGTGAGGGACTGCAGGGACCAGACAGCAAACTCAGAAATAAGTCCAAGTTAAGATTTATAAGCTTTCCATATTTTCCTTTCTTTTTTTCCAAGCTGAGTTTCTCCATGTGCCAAACTGTTGAGGGTTTGCATTTTATTCCAGAACCCATCAATCTGTGTTAAATTAAAAAAGAAAAGCATGGAAATGTGCCCGTTGTCTTCTCTTAAGAACCTAAAGTTACACTCAAACCCACATGAGAACACTTCATGTGGAGAGGCCATGGGTCATTTCATCTCAATCTATTAGCACAGATTCAGCTGCTAAAAACAATGCTGAAACAGCACAGGGCTGCTGAAAAGGCCCACAGATAACAGAGTGGATCTCTAGTTACACTCTGTGCGTCTGGTTCATCACCTGGGGCACACAGGAACCCTAAAATCAGTTTCCCCATGGAAATACAAATTTCCTTGGAAAAAAATTGAAGTGCAATGTTGAGGGCTCTTGTTCCTCTATTGTTTCCAGCAGGGTACCCCGTGCAAACAGCAGCAGCAGCATGAAAATCCCATTTTTCCTGTCTGTGCAGGGTTGGGACTGCACTGGGTGACCCCTGGGGGTCCCTTCCCACTCAGGTTATTCTGTGATTCTACAAAGGTCTCACTGAGGAACTTCCCACATTAACACATTAATCTTCTAATTTGCACCAGGCAAGGAGTGAAAAAGGGTTTACAAAAAGTGACTTTGACTCTGTGCTTTCACTGCACAGTGGGAATGAATTCATCCATGAAGGGATCCATCTAAAGGGTCTCACAAAGAGGAAATACAGACATTTTCTAGACTGAAAGCCCAAAACCCTAAAAACTCAGAGTGTCTCTGACTCACAAGGAATATGTGCAGTCTCAGGGACTCCCCTAGACAGAGATGCAAAAAAAGCACCTCAAGACCACTTGCCCAGGCTGAACAACACAGGACTCAATCCTGGGGCACACCCACAGCTCCAAAACTTTTCTAGATTTTGGTCATTCTTAGCATTGCATTTTTTGAAATCTTCCATTACACTACAGAACCTGCTAGTTTGTAATGCTTTTGAATCTGCTGGAGGACACCAGAAACCAAGCAGAACTGCACAAAGTCATAACTACATTTCTATTAAAGGAAAAGGCCAAAAAGCAGATTTGGAAGGGTGGTTGCTGGCTGAGGGCTCAGCAGAGGGTTTTATTTCTGATTCCTCAGCACACCTGCCCCAAACAGTAGGAGGAACAGGTGTTCTCTGCTCCCCAAAACTGGACTGCTGGGAGGATTTGTCCATCAGGGCAGTTTCTCCAGGGGCTGACGGTGGATTCCATTGCACCACAGCCAGGGATGGAGGAAGGAAGCTGAGTTGGGGGGAGGACAGGGTGGCATTGCAATTTTTCTAATTGTTCTGACTACTCAAACCTATTTTTATGGACAATAAATTGAATTTTTTCCCCAAGTGGGGACTGTTTTGCCCATGACAATAATGGGTGATTTCCTTGCCTTTACTTCACACAAACTTCTTCCCTCCCCTGCCCTGCTGAGGAGGGGTGTGAGAGGGGCTGGGGGAGTTTGGCCTCAGCCATGATGTGATTTTTGAGTCACAAAGCTTCAGTCACAGCTCTGCTGCCCTGCAGAGTGATGAGGAATGGAGGCAAAGCTGGGGACTGGCATGAGGGACCCAGGCAGGGAGACAGAGAGACACTGAGAGCACAGAGAGGAGAGGCACAAGATAGGGAACACCAAGAGGGACCATTTGATGAAGCAACAGAGACTTGCTCAGGCCTGAAGGTCACACAGAAACCATCCAAAAATTATGAATAAACCAAAATAGATGCAGAAACATCAACATGAAACTGCTGTCACAGCAAGTGCTAACAGGAACTCTTCTGTCAGCCCACAGAGAGATTTTCAGGTGACTTGGAATCTAACAGAACTATTTTTGCGGCAGGGAAACACTCAGCCCTACTTTGTGACAGTGAAAGTGCAAACTGAATATTCATCTGTGTCCAGGGAAAGCAGCTCTGCTGTGCTCCTTTCAGTGTTACAGGGTAGAGCAGAGCTAAACTTTCAGGTTTAGGAGTAGGACAGACCTAGAGTAACAGTGCCAGAGCTGCTGTGCCAGGCAGACACTCCTGTGACATGAGAGGAGGGGGAAAAGCCATAAAACACTCCTAAGGGTAATCCATGGCAGCAGAGCTCTCTGTGGCCTTTTCTCCCAGCCAGGAAAAGAAGGAAGGACAGAGCTGATCATGTTAAGAGTGTAAGGGAGGATGGAAGGGCAGCTGAGCCCCAGACTCCAGGGAGCATCATCCTCTGGGGGTCACAATTGGCTGTGCTGGATCCCAAAGCCACTTTAGATAATTCCATTGTAGCCCATAAACAAGAATCAACATAAATAAACCAGCTGAGAATTTGGCAAAAGCCTTTTTCACAGAGCTTATATATCATGTCAAAAACACCCTGATGTGGCTCTCCTGAGCTTTTTTATTTTCAAATATATTTTAATTAAAAAAACCCCACACCATTTGGCAGCACTAAATCTATAGCATAGTTTCGAGGTGCCTGAGCTTCTATGCCATATGGAATTAAAGGATTATTTCACTACATTATACTTTAAAGTTATGAATACCAGCACCTCTCCCTGTTAGAGCACAGCCAGAGTCCTAAAGGAAGGGAACACCTGCTCCCCGAGAGATGGCAGAGCCCTGCTGTGGGGAGGAGAATTCCACCTTCACTTCTACCTGTCATCCTTTATTTAACAGCTTTTGCAAGGGTGAGGCAGTCCCAGCTCCCACCTGGGTGAGTGAATTCCCCAGCTCAGCTGAACTGACTCCTACCTGTGCCATTAGGAATGCTTCCCAAAATCCTGGCCAGGCACAGCCCAGCCCCACTCATGACCCATGGCAGCAGTTTGTCCTGAGCAGGGCACGGCACACACACATTTCCACTGCCTCCAATTGCTCTCTGGCCTTTTCCCAGCATGGAACAGGACTCAAGAATGGGAATTCTGGTCACTTCTGGCAGGCACAGCCTTTTCCCCAGCGAGGCACACAGACCAGGGGCTGCTGGTGAGTGCAAGCAGCTCCTAAGGCCAGGGAGCACAGCCTGGAGATGAAGCCTGGCTGGAGCCAGTGAGATCCCAGTTATCCCAGCACAGTCCTGGCCTGCTGGGCCATCCTGCAGGGCTCTGACATCCAGAGAGGCCAGGCTGCACAGACAGCCCAGCAGAGCCCTGCCCTGCCCAGCACACACAGCCCTGAGGTGCTGTCCTAGGGTGATGTTATGGTGTTTGTATCCCCACTGGTGTGTTCTGTTCATGCTGGATATTATGCTCTGTGCCTTCAAGACTGGCTCTGAGAAGCGAAGTTTTGTTTTGTTTTCTTTTCTTTTCTTTTTTTATCAGCCTGCTCCCCCACTGTTGGAACCCAGGAAACTCCTCTGGCTGCCCTGGAGGACTCAAGACCCTGCCAGGGGGTTCAGAGACCTTGGCATAGAGCCCAAGACCCCTGTGCCTTTGATCTTGACCCATGGAAAAACAATTACCAACCTTTATATGAAGAATTACAAGTCAAGAAAGTTTAAGTAGAATGATGGTGAGTTTATCACAGGGTGAAAATGTAGAATTTTGGGGAAGTCAGAGAAAGAATGGTATAGATAAGAAATAATAAACAACCTTGAGAACGAGAACAAAAGAATCCTGACTCCTTCTTCAATGGTCAGGCTGGGAAAAAGAATCTTGTACATATCTCAGAGTCACTCTGGCCAGCAGAGATTCTGAGACCCCACGGCTGGTAGGACACACAGACAGGGCAGTACATGGTGCTGCTTTTGCTTTTGGCTTTGCTTTTGGCTTTGCTCTTGCTCCTGCTTTGCTCTTGCTTTTCCTTCTGCTCATTAGTTAGTTTAGCTAAGCAGCCCAGATTTTCCCTGGATGTTTCTCCTTTCCCTTTCTTGGAACCACTCAAACCTGCTCCAGACTGGGGCCTGGGAACACCGAGAGTTTGCACCTTGTGGCTGCAGCAGCTGCCCCAGCACAGGAGGGACTGAGAACAGAGCGACCACCCCCAGGAGAGACTTTCTGAATTTGTCATCTTTTTCAGAGCGGTGACAGAGTGGTGTCACCTGGTATTGTTCATTCTGTGTGCTGGGGGTGCTGTGCCTGTTAAACAAACAGGTTCTTTCCACTTCTCTCCAAGGAATCCTTCCTGACCCGGTTGTGGGGAGGGGCTGTGTGGGTTTGCTTTCTGGAGGGGCCTCCTTTGAAGGTTTTCTCCCAAATTTGCCCTAAACCAGGACACATGCCTTCAACCAGCCAGAAAAGAGCAGCAGCACATCTCATGCAGAACTCAATGTCATATTGCAAAGAAAACATATTTTATCAATGATCAAGAACAAATCTGGCTGTATGAAAACAAATAAAAGGAGAACTGCATGGCAAGAAATAACCAAAAAACAACAGGATAAATCAAGGGCTGTTAGTTTTGATTTCAATCATGATTAACAGCTGTCATTTCAAAACTCCTATTTGTATCTGTCCTGCTACTGACAGAAGTTACACAAATATTCCTTGTACAGCACTCCCATGTCACCCACAGCATTAAAGGTGGTTTGGGTCTGGAGCAAGACCTCTCCACTGCATTTCTAACAAGGCCATGCACACCACAACTGCCTAAACAGGGCAGCAGCACAAGGAAAGCAAATCAGAGGTGAGATAATGAGGAGGAAGAATATTTACAGCACACGAGTTTAGGCAGTAAATATGGAAAAAGAATTCACACCATGTGTGGACTCTGAACATTATTAACACAAAGACATTTTTCACCTCAGGGAAGAAAAATCTTGTTACCTGAGAGATACAATAAAACATTAGGAGAGGCTCTCTGTTTACCTCTTGATATACAATCTTATGACAACCAATGCAGATGCTCCAAGAAATTGCCAGCTTCTGAGGATCCAGGCCTCCATGCCATCATCCTGGGATCTGACATCCCTACCAGAAATGAACCTTAATTTTTTTGCTTACTTTTATGGTAAAAGTGAGGTAAACCAACAAAGACAACATCTTATATTTTGTTTCCTTCCTTCCTTTAATTAGAAGAAAAAAAAAAAACTTTTCTGTTCCAAAACTCTTTTTATGAAAAAAACAAGAACAAACATATGTACATTCTTTCAATTTCCTGTTAAAAAAATAAAAAATCTAAATGGAACAAATAACTACAAACCATTTTCTAATCAGCTCGATGATACAGAACAAGGGTGTCTTTAACTCACTTATTCTACAGCACTGCTGGTCATTTCCTGCTGCCTCTGAGCTGATCCAGAGTCTGCTGCTGCACTTGCTCAATAAATTGGAGTAGAGGAACTCATCCCCTACAACCTTAAGTGGGGGAGATCCAGCAAAGGAGCAGAGCTCCCCCCCTGTGCTCCTGGGGAGAATTTGGCTATTTAGCATTGTTACTGCAGACACACCAAGGCATGGGGTCTGCTGGCAGAGCAGGAGCTGAAGCAACACAGGCTAAGAATAAACAGCATCCTCGCCAGGCGGGGGTGGGGGGGAAGGAAACAGGCATTTATTTCCAGATCCTCTTCTCCTTCATTATATGCTTGGGCAACCTTAGATCCACAGCACACAGAAGGTACTCTGAAGGAGGTCTGTAGCTCTGTTTTATCTAAGTTTCACAGAGAATGCAGCCCATCATTTTTTCTGTGCTGTTTATACAGAAATCAAAGATAAATTTGGCATAAACTCATCACACCCCAGAATCATACATACATTATACACCACAGAAAGTGTAACAGACTCGCTCTGTTCCCCAGCTCCTGTTAAGAGTGGTATGAAACAGCAAGCTGTTGGCAATTGCAGCAAATGAAGCGTATTTCAGCACACTTCAAAAGCTGAATTGCAAAAAAATATAGGCTTCTCCTGACCCTTTGCATTTTGATGGTTGCACAGTGAGAAACACGGCCTTTAAAATTACACCTTGCAAAGCTCTCCATTGTACCAATCAATCTGTGCAGGCAGCCTGCACAGCCCAGGCTGGGAGCAGAGCGGGATGGGGAGCCAGGCTCAGGCTGCTCAGGGACAGCCAGAGGGGCTGCAGCCAGGGTGGGACCCACCTGCCCTGCCAGGATTACCCAGCCCTGCTGCTGGGCTTCTTTGTGTCCCAGCATGGATTTCCAGGGCCCTCCCTAGGCCCTGTGCAAGGGAAACTTGTCTGTGTCTGGTTAAAAACCACCTCTGAGAAACACAGATGTGCAGTGCCACAGGAGTGCCATCCTTGTCTGCATGGATATACATCCATCCCCATTCTGATGCATCCATCCATCCATCCATCCATGCATCCATCATCCATCCATCCATCCATCAATCACCCATCCTTCATCCATCCATCCATCCATCAATCACCCATCCTTCATCCATCCATCCATCCATCAATCACCCATCCTTCATCCATCCATCCATCCATCAATCACCCATCCTTCATCCATCCATCCATCCATCAATCACCCATCCTTCATCCATCCATCCATCCATCAATCACCCATCCTTCATCCATCCATCCATCCATCCCTGCATCCATCATCCATCCCTCCATTCATCCTCCATCCATCCCTCCATCCATCCTCCATCCATCCATCCATCCATCGTCCATCCATCCATCCATCATCCACCCATCCACAGTCCCATCCTTATATGAACAATTTCTGGCTGTTATTCAGCCATTTACACTTTTTGCTTCTGCTCTGCACATTCCCAAACCAGATTTTAGGTCTTCTGGGGAGAGTCATGAACTCTTGCTGCCGTGCCTGTCCCCCCTTTGCCCACAAGCAGTACCCAACCAGGAGCAATGCATGTGCATTGGCTGCAACACTTTCCACCAGGGACTGCTTTTTGTGGTCCCATTTAGGCTTTGCTCATTAGAGAATGGAGACCCAAGCTGGCAGTTTTACCCCAGCATTCTGTGCCTGTTTCAGAGCGGGTGGCAATGATGAGTTTCCAGATCCTTGCTAGCCCACTGTCAGCTCTGGTTTTGGTGGTGACAGGCACAGGGGACTCAGGGACTCTGTCCCAGCCTCAGCCCAGGACCTGTGAGCAGTTCCTGTTTCTGTCACACAGGAAAGGCCAGGTGAGGTAGGAAAGTGAAGGCAAACACCACTTTTAACCTGAATCTTCAGAAAGGGGAGAGGACAGAATTATTACCCCACTGAGCCCAGTGTCTGATATCCAGCTTTCTAAGGAAGGCCTCTGGCTGCCTTTGAAATGTGCAACTTCGTGAAAGAACACTTTAGTAAGAAAATCAGATCCATCACATGATGGAACAAACAGAAAATAGGCCAGGATGAAAAACTCCAACAGCTCTGCAGCTCTAGAACTGTCCACAAATCCAGCTAAGAGCCTCCATCTGCTTTAATGAGGGGAAACACAACCCCAAGGAAGCTCCTGTAGAGTTCCCCTTCTTTCAAGCCCACAGGATAGTTGTCCCTCAGGTGCAAAGGAGATGCAAGAAGGGATGAGACCTTTTGGAATACCTAAAGAGGTGAAGCAGCCTGAAGAAGAGCAGTGACTGTACCCCTTGGCTTGAATTAAGTCATGGTGACCACCATCCTTTCCTTCCTCAATACAGACCACTAATGTGACACCAGCTAACATTACAGAAGTAAATAAATGTCTTGAGGGAGGAAGTATCAGTATTCATGGATGGACCTCAAGATGCTTACCACTGCTAACATAAAGGAGCCCTGTTATTTCATTGTTCAATATAAGCCCAGAATAAATATTTAATAATTTGGTTGCATAAATAATGATTTGAAGGTTGAGCTATTGGCTTAAAACTCTAATACTATTTTAAGCCGTTTAACTGCCCAGCTGGATAAATTATTCAAGACTTAAAAGTCATCCTGTGGTCTCTGTACAAGGGGAAAACTAGGAAGTTGTAACAATAATGACAAAAGCAGGGCAAGATCAATCAAACCACATGATCGCTAACACAAACAAGCAGCAATTAAGCAGCAATCAAGACCAATCTGACTGGGGTTGATGTCCTTTTATGCCAATACTCTCAGCCCAAAGAGCAAAACTTAATAATGTTTTGCAATTTATCAAGGGAGCCATAACTCTGCTCTCAGTGACTTGGCCAAGAGGCTATTATGATAGCATTTCTCTATAATTTAATAATGTGAAGGAAGGAGGGGGGAGAGGGAGTAAAAGCATTTTGACATATAACTCACATCTATACATATTGTATTTTCCTCCTGCTTGAATGGTAGAAGCAGAAGTCACAACAATATACCTCAGTACCAATTTGTTAGCAGGAAAGGGAAGCTGAAGTATCTGGCAAAGAAAATCTATTCGAAGCAGCACAGAAGGGAAGGGAATGAAGCATCTGAATTCATTAGCAGCTGTCATTGATGTGGAGATGAGTTTAGTCATCACAAACAACTCAGGAGAAAAGCAAAGG
This sequence comes from Geospiza fortis, assembly GCF_000277835.1. Lineage (NCBI taxonomy): Eukaryota > Metazoa > Chordata > Aves > Passeriformes > Thraupidae > Geospiza > Geospiza fortis. The sequence goes on along the minus strand of NW_005054381.1, from coordinate 1,521,772 downwards.
AGGAACTATTGTTGAAGTTGTTTGAACCTGGATTAGTTCTGATAGATGGCAAGGTGCCACTGGGGAACACTTGTGGTGCACCTGCCTCTGACAGAGGGAAGCTCTGGGCAGAGTCAGCACCCCAGCATTTTCAGGGGAGCTCTGAACACACTCAGCTATCCCAGCACCCTGAGGGGAGCTCTGAGCACACTCAGCTATCCCAGCATTTTGGATCTTCATTTTTCTTTTTGCATACCTCTCTCTCTCCCTCATCTAAACAATAATGTAACATACATTGAGGCACTGGCTTCCTGACTGTTCTGTCCATCCCTCCATCCCTCCATCCATCCACATTCCTATCCATCCATCCATCCGTCCATCCATCCATCCGTCCATCCATCCATCCGTCCATCCATCCATCCGTCCATCCATCCATCCGTCCATCCATCCATCCGTCCATCCATCCATCCGTCCATCCATCCATCCGTCCATCCATCCATCCGTCCATCCATCCATCCGTCCATCCATCCATCCGTCCATCCATCCATCCGTCCATCCATCCATCCGTCCATCCATCCATCCGTCCATCCATCCATCCGTCCATCCATCCATCCGTCCATCCATCCATCCGTCCATCCATCCATCCGTCCATCCATCCATCCGTCCATCCATCCATCCGTCCATCCATCCATCCACCCATCCATCCATATGCTGATCCATCCATCCATGCATCCATCCCTCCAGTTCAAAGTTTCACCTTGAACTACTTTTGCCAGTTGAAATAATGAATCCTCCTGTTTGCAAATGTCAAAAAAAAAAAAAAAAAAGAAATCTCCTGAAAAATCTTGTAGTCTGTCCCCAGCCAACAGTGACCAAAGGTGATTTAATGATTGATAGATCTGGTGATCTGGTTGCCTCAGCCCAAGTCCAAAACCATCTTTATTTCCAGAAAATCATTCTGCCAGCCAGTGTTACCCATCCCTGTGCTGGCAGCCTGAGCAGAGAGGTGACATCAGGGTAGGACCCAATGGCCACCAGAATCCCAGGGGACAACTGCAGGATTGTCACTGATTTCAAGGGATGCAGAAACCATTTAGGAACTGGGAGGCCACCATAGATACTTGATGGACTGTTTCTGTACCTTATACTGATAAACCCCCCTAATTTAACTTCTCTTTTCTATGCTTTAAAATTATATTAAACTTACCCATCTTGACAATATAGTCATATATTAGATAAGTGGAGCTTTATTATTGTTTCAAGATAAGCGCAAAAAATCTATAATAGAGGACTACTATCAAATTACAGTTACTTGAATTAATCCTCATCCTGGCATTTAATAATTTGTAAAGTGCTTATTCAGAAAAAGGTCAAAAATCACTTGGAAAGATATGTTAATGGCTCTCTAAGTAATGTTTAGACTTGCTGAATAAATTTTCACACTTAAGTCACGTATAACAAGCATTACAAAATGTATTATAAATTGTGCTCTTCACACTGGAGAGCTGTGTGTACATACATGTTACAGCCTCCCCAGCAGACAGCACTTCAGCACTTAGTTAAATTCACCTCAGAAATAAAGGCAGCTTATCTTTGCTGTTATGCCAGAAATAGATTCAATGTATGCTCCCATAAAGAGGAATATTCACCTGAGTCAGGGCCTGCAGGAGCCCATTATTGTTCATTTAAATGATTAAAAAAACTCATCAGAAATGATAACCCAAATAACTGTCCAACCCTACCTTCCCCAAAACTCAGTCTTAAAAAAAAAAAAAAAAGCTGTAAATAATTGGAAATGGAGGAAGACAAAGCCATGTGTTGATGGATCAAACCCGAATCCCTTCCATGCTTTAAAATATTTGGGCTTTAAAATGACCCACAAGACTTAAAAACTAAGTATCAGCATGTGAGAAAGCGCCATATTACAGTTTAAATCAACCATTATACAGGCTCAGCAAGCATCAGCACGCTCCTTCCATGCACTAAAAAACGTCAACTTCTCCTTGGTGTATAATAATTTGTGAAATAAAGCAGGCATGCAAAATATGGGTGGCAGGCAGCAAATGCTGAGATTTGGGGCACCAAGGTGTTTTAAAATTGTTTTTCACTTTTGCATCCAGCATCCACTGAAATCTCAACAGATCAAAGTTTTGCAGACAAGGAAAAAAAAGCCTACAAAATTAATAACTATTTAAGTATTCTGTTTCATCATGATAACAAACAGATGGTTTTAATATTCTAGAGGCTAATTTCTGAACAATTAAAAACACAGCAAGACATTAACATCTAATGAAACATTTTAACTACCAGTATATGCATCTGCCATTAATTTCCACACAGTAAGGTCTTGGTTCTCTTCAATCTGTTCTTTATTAAGGAAAGTTTTTCCACTCTGAATTTAGTGAAGTAGAGAATTAACAACTGTTTTCAATCAGCAATCAGCATGATATTTCGCCAGTGTGCATTGAAACCGTCCACACTATCAGACATAAATTTACTCCTATGATGGCTTTGATCTGCACACTGAGTGGAGATGTTAGAGGGGAATTCATTTTCTAATTCCATTTTCATTTAGAACATAGGAATTAACCCCTCACAGATCTCATGTCCCTTTTTAGCTACTTCAGATAAAGGACACCTACTTAAAATATTGTGCCTTACACATTACTTACAACTCAGCCAAACAAACTCATTTTTAAAAAATCAATTAAAGCATTCTCATGGAAACTGTATGGAATAAAGTTCTTCAAAGGACAGGGGAATTTATGAGCCTCTAATTTATATTTCCTTTTTTCATCTATGATAAGAACATGGGGTAGTATTCATCAAAGCTCTACCCATGCAAACACTAGTTGATATTAAAAAAATCTCTATGCCCCGTACGAGCTAATTCCTGTGCTCCCTCTTCAGATATGCAGCTGATGAATTTTTCTGCAGGTTTTCCCCAATTTAGCAGGTTATGATTTAAATTAAGCCGAGGCAAGTCCTTCTCTTGGCTCCCAGGGTGCAGCAAAAGGCTGATGTGATTCAATATTTGTTGTCAACGCCTGGCTACTGTAGGAATGAAGCCAATAAATAAATATCTTGGGGAATAACTCCAAACACCTCCCTGTGGGGCTGGAACACAGGCTCCCTGTGCATTAAACAGGTAGGCACCTCCCTAAGTGTATCTGGTTTTCAAAAGGGTTAAGTTAGCAAGGAACTGGGAATGATTTTAACAGAAACCACATTCTGCCCAGGTTCCTGTTTTGCTTTTAATCATGTAATTTATGTAAACATGGAATTGCAAGGCTAAACTAATAAACATTGAAAAAAGCCTTGAGAAAACATAGATTTGGGGAAG
>NW_005054381.1:1503729-1518418 GCF_000277835.1 Geospiza fortis | reverse complement strand
TGGAGCATCAAGAAATGTTTGTACTGCAGTTAGGTAGAAAGGAGACATTCTGGTTACTGCTTCAAGTCAGGAGAAACAGGGCCATGAACCTGGGGCTTCTGCCTGCAGACTGATGTCCCACCAAGGGGTATTACCTGTTCCATCTCCCTCCCTCGAATTTACACCAGAAATAACGTTCTGGGCTCAATGTACTTCCAGCAATAATTGCATATTTCCATAGAAATTTCTGTAACAGACCACCTACAGCAAAAACACATCCCATCCCCATCACACTGAGTGCCTGTACCCTTCTCAGAGGCTTGGCCTGAACAAAGCTGGCTCTGCCTCAGTACTTGCTTTTTTCCTTTTTTAAATAGGCTATTGCAGATTTAAGGCCAGATCCAAAGAGGCTGAGAACACCCACAAACCTATTTGGAATTTCCAAAAACCCATTTCTTTGGGTTTCCAAAGTCTGGAACCAGAACAGTAGTTAGGTAAGAAGGACATGAAAGATTATTTATTTGACTTCAAGCACTGTCATCACCATGAATTTTGGGGATTAGGGCAGGGAGTTTCCGATGTGCTGAGCAGAGGCAGGGGTGTAACCTCACTGAAAGACAGTGAGCTCTTGGCTCATTTTATATCCACTTTTGGGGCAGTGAAATATGGCTGAAGTGGGATCCCAGGAGATGCCAGATGGGATTTCAAGAGACCTTTCCAGCCAGTCATATCTGGTTCAGAGAAATGTGCACGCTGAAATGACTGTACTGGGAGTTTGCCATGTAACCATTAGCTCTATAACCACCATTAATATACCTTGGAGGCTTTGCCTTATTTTTATATGTCAGACAGTTTCAGGCTAGCACTGTATTTAGTGAGGAGAGCACAATATTAAAATGTGACTTTCATACTTTTTATGCTCCAAGTGCCTGGATCTACTCTTGGCACACTACAAAAATAATACTTTTATGATTCAGTTTTTCCATGAAATATTTATAATACAAGTATTGAGTGATGGAAGTGCCAGAATATTACAATTGCTGCACTTGAATTCCTGGAGATTGGAAGCTTTTGTTTGGTCTAGCAGCGTGAAGGGAAAGCGTCCTGCTAAACATCTGTCTCTCCCTGCAGAACCACATGGGAAATAAAGATTTTGGGGCAGCTCTGCCTGAAGTATTTGAGTCCTCAGCGTACCCACTGCAGTCTGAGGAGTCTCAGCACTATAAAATCACAGAGTAGAGGAAGGTGCAGACCCAGATGGTCCCCCAGCCCAGAAGGAGGGCTCCCTGCATCCCTCCTGACAGGCAGACCCTGAGCTAAGGCTGCCCAAACCTGCTGCAGACATGCAGCGAGCTCTGCAGCCCTGCAGCTGCATGGGTGCAGTGCCTGCCCCTGCAGTAGTTACCTGCACAGCCCCACTGCATCTCCTGCCTGCAGTTTCCCCTGTCCCACCTGCCATGGACATGCACAAACATTTCTGTGACAGCGTTCACAGGGGTTTTCGGATGAAGGAAGCGACAGAGATCTGACTCCATGTTACAGAAGGTTTGATTTATTATTTTATGATATATAGTACATTAAAACTATACTAAAAGAATAGAAGAAAAGGTTTCATCAGAAGGCTGGCTAAGCTAAGAATAGAAAAGAATGAATAACAAAGGCAGCTGTCTTGGCCTCTCCGTCCGAGCCAGCTGGGCTGTGATTGGCCATTAATTATAAACATCTAAGATGGGCCAATCACAGATGCACCTGTTGCACTCCACAGCAGCAGATAACCATTGTTTACATTTTGTTCCTGAGGCCTCTCAGCTTCTCAAGAAGAAAAAATCCTAAAGAAAGGATTTTTCATAAAAAGATGTCTGCGACACATTCCTCCTCTGCTCCCTGCAGCACCTTCCTGTGCCTGAGCACTGTTATCACTATCTCCACTCCACTCCTTTTAAACTAAATTGTCCCAATCCTTTCAAGCCTCTCTTACAGATCACACTTTCAGACTTTCTCCAAGTACTCCACGTATTTCTCACATGAATTATTTCCTATTCTGAAGGGAAACTCCTGCAATATCCACTTGGAAATACAGAACCGTAGAAATCATACTGATGCAAAATGAGTACTAAATTAAATATGTAAGGATGAAATGGGTACTGAAAGCTATGGCCTGAATTTAGACAAGGGACTGGTCAGACAGGTTCACTTCTGGGTGCCAGTCTTGAGACACCTGGAAATACCTGAAGTGATCACCCGAAGTGTTCTCAACACAAACCTTCTGAATTTATGCTGCTATTTCCCTCCTGGAAGTGCTGTTAACTTCTTTTCTAAATAATACCAGATCTGTAAAAGATATTTCCTGAACAGAAGTAGTTACAAGCATAGATACAATTTATAGAAGAGCTGCTCAGGAGAGGCTCTGTTTAGTTCACTGCACCTTGATTTAGATCTCTCCTCATTCAAAACTTTATCTGAAACAGGTCTTTTTCTAAATATTAAGAGTGTTCAACAGAAATTTTCCTTCTTAGTAGTTTTTTCTCCTGAGTCGGAGGTGCAGGGACCAAGTGTAGCTCCTCATGACGCTTCCACAGCTGGAACTCATCTGTAGTAAGAAGCTGTTGTTGAAGTGATCTGGAGAAACACTTTTCCAATCCATTTCAACAGCTTTCAAAGATTGCTCAAAGGCGCCCAACAACCCCGTTTTCCTTGCCAGGCCCTTCTTCCTCACTACTGCATTTAGTTACAGCAGGAGCACTGAATTAAATTAAAACTTAATTTGCTGTTAAGCGTCCTGGTTCAGCAATCTGAAACTGTGAAGGTTTTGCTGGTGTTCATAAATGGATTTTACAACAGAATCACAGAATCACAAAGTTGGAAGAGACCTTCAAGATCATCAAGTCCAACCTGTTTCCTGACACCTCAACTAAACCACGGCACCAAGTGCCTCATCCTGTCACCATCATTATTTTCTGAAAAATCCTCTTTGCCCAGGATTCTTCTCCTGGGAAGCTGAGAAGCCTCAGGGAAAAAGGCAAACAACATTATCTCATTTGCTTCTCCTGTGTTTTGCTGCTTTGGAATGTGGTTGGAGATTGTTTATCCAACATGTGAATTGTTTTTACTTAATGACCAGTCACTGTCCATCTGTGTTGGGCTGGTGAGAGTCATAAGTTTTCATTATTATCTTTTAGCCTTCTGTCTGTATCCTTTCTCTATTCTTTAGTATAGTTTTAGTACAGCATTCCATAATATAATATAATATAATATAATATAATATAATATAATATAATATAATATAATATAAGCCTTCTAAGAACATGGAGTCAGATTCATCATTTCCTTCCTGCCATGGGGAACCCTGAAAATACCATGACATCCAGTCTTTTTCTAAACACACCCAGGGATGGCGACTCCACCACCTCCCTGGGCAGCCACTCCAGAACTTTATCACTCTTCCTGTGAAAAACTTTTTCCTAATATCCAACATATATTTCTCTTGAAGCAGCTTGAGACTGTGGCCTCTCATTCAAGGAATGACAGAAGGAGATGTTGGTGTTTCTGTGACAGGCTGAGGACTGGCTTTGAGAGCTCTACATAAAAACTGCCTGGAAAAGGAGGAAAAGGAAGAAAAGGAGGGAGGCTGGAGGAGCTGCTGGGTGGGTGAAAGGCAATGTTATTGCCTTCTTTTTAAGGCCACAGAAATGCCATGCTGTCAACCTCTGGCATCCCCCAGCAAACCACGGCAACAGCTGCCTGGCTCTGCAGTAATAAATGGAGCCAATTTAATGGCTTTTATTGTTCTGCTGTGATGTTTGAGAGCAACCACTTCTTTCCTCACAGGATTCCTGAGCCCGCAAGGGCAGCAATGAGAGAAGATCTCATTTACCTAAAAGCGCTTATAAATTTTTAATTTGCTTTAACAAGTAAATTAACAAGTCCCTCATTCAGGCAAGTTTTATGGCCTCTTGCCACTTGGGGAGGGCCATAAAAGTTTTATAGATAATCCAGAGCTACCGAGATTGCTCATAATAAATTGTCTGTTTCCTGTTATTTTATCAAACCATTGGGCTTCTAATGACTTAAAGTCGCAGCTTCTTTATATCTACACTTTTTATGAGCCCGTATTTATAAACTGTAAAGAATATCTTAAATTATACAGGGCCCCTGCTAATCATTACAAAGCCATTTTTTAAAGGAGACAACCCTTTTGCTCACACCCACCTAATAAATTTTAAGAGATTTAAGGGGAAAAAAAAATCTTTTTGGAAATAGCACACTGATTGCACATTCTATTTTAAGATGTTGCTTTAGCCAAACTTTCATTAATGAATACTTTGAAGTGCATGGAACTCCCTACACTCTGATTTCTAACAGTTCTTTAAAAAGTTCTCAGGATACCAAGCACCTCAGGCAAGCCTGGCTCTGGGATTTAGGCTTGGGAGGAGGCAACAGTGGAAAACCACCACCTCTTCTGTGACAGTGTTCACAGGGGTCTTAGGATGAGGGAAGAGACAAGGATCTGACTCCATGTTTCAGAAGGCTGATTTATTATTTTATTATATATATTATACTAAAACTATACTGAAAAAATAGAAGAACGGATTTCATCAAAAGACTAGCTAAGGATAGAATAGCAAAGAATGATAACAAAGGTTTGTGGCTCAGCTCTCTGTCCGAGCCAGCTGACTGTGATTGGCCATTAATTAGAAACCGCCAACATGAGCCAATCACAGATGCACCTGTTGCATTCCACAGCAGCAGATAACCATTGTTTACATTTTGTTCCTGAGGCCTCTCAGCTTCTCAGGAGGAAAAATCCTAAGGAAAGGATTTTTCATAAAAGATGTCTGTGACATCTTCCCATGGAGAAAATGCTGCCTCCAGTGGGAGCTCAGTGTCTGCCCCTGGAGCACCCCTGGTGACACAGGGACAGAGCCCTCAGCCCTGAGCTGTCCCCACCACGAGGTGCTGGGAGCAGTCACACTGAAATCACAGCTGGCACCCAGGGCAAGGACAGAGCAGCAGGTTTAAACCACAGCCCCAGCACTCCAGGCACCACCAACCCTGTCCCCAGGTGCCACATCCCTACATCTGTCAGACCCCCAGGATCCCACTGCTGCCCTGGACAGCCAGGGCTGGGGCTTCCTGTGAAAACATTTCCCCAATATTCAACTTGAACCTTCCCTGGTGCAACCTGAGGCCATTTCTTTTTGTTCTGCCCCTTGTTCCTTGGGAGAAAAGCCTGACCCAGGCTCTGAACTTGAGTGGCCATAAGAGTTTTAGGTTTTTATCTCACTGACTACAGAGAGTGCAGTGAGACTGGACTCTAAAAGAGACAAACTGTCACTCTTCCAGTGAGATGAGCTCCCCCTCTTTCCCCTGATTCCTGACACAGGAATTATGTGACAAAACTATAGGGAAAAATTACTGGTTATGTTTCCTGGTGTAACATATTGGGGTGGAGGGGAAGGAGAAGAGAAAGAATAAAGCTGCTGCAGATCCTGTCCTCCAGAGACTTGAATATTGTGCCTGGATTAAAACCTGGACTTGCTCTGAAGTTGAGGTTGATACAAAGCTACAAGAAATGGGATTGTGTTAATAATATAGCATAGGTAAAAATAATCAGTATTTTCTGTAAATACAGAGTGTTATGAAAGCATAAAACTACTTCAACTAAACTGGGGATATTGAATTTTACTTTAAAACTCCCCATTACCTTTCTGTGAAATACAAGTCTGTGGAACTGGAAACTCCATTTACACTGAAGGACAAAACCACTGTAAGATCAGAATATCATCCATTACTCAGCAGAGCTTTCTTGCTTAATGGGAAATTCCAGCAGGATAGGCAAGCTGTAAAAGCTCAGGATACTATTTTTGACAGAGAAGCCAGAGCTGGTGCTAAATCCTGGAATATGCCCATTATCTGTAGCACTGAAAGTGCTTGAAGTTTTATTTATTGATTTTTTTCAGTTTGAAAGTGCTATAGATTCATATCTCACAGTATCAGTCCAGATTAAGATCCACTGTGTAATTACAACCGTGCTCATGTACTTTGATTCCTGGCTGTTATGGTTACCACAGGCCAGAAACAACAGGCTGCTGGAGAGGATGAACCTGTTGTTCAGGCATCATTGTACATTAAAGGAGAACTTGTTCAACTCTTCTGGCAATAACTGTAAGTGCAGTGGAAACAACGTAAGAAAAACAAGCCATGAACCCCTCACCAAATGACAATTATCTTGTGCTTCAGGTTGCAAATTCAGGGTTCTGCTCCTGCTCCTGCAAGCTCGGAAATCCTTGAGACTGAATGAAAACAACTGCAGAGAATGCCAGAGATCACATTTTTCCAATTCCCTGGAGTCCTTCTGGGTGACTGAAAGTCTATCTCATTTAAGAAGCAGAACTTAACCTATAAATTGCCCAGCAGAGCAAATCCAAGGCCCCACCCATCTGTGCTCACTAAGGATGCATCTCCCTGCATCAAGCATTAACAACTCTCATCACTCATAAAAGAATCTTAGGGTAACAAGGGGAATCATACAGAGATGATAAAGGAACAATATCCAAAGGATCCTACACTATAAGAGACCTCCAGTCCAAAATCCTGTTGACTGCTCCCAAAGAGGAGAAACACTACAGCTTGTGGTATGCAGAGAAAAAAAGAGGAAAAATAAGTTCTGTGAGCCATATAAAAAACTGAGGGTGACTCAAAGGAGACAAACTCATTGTCTACGTTACAAATTACATTTACCCAAGCTGCAGTATTAAAAAGATGTCAGCAAGAGGGTGTGGGTGTAACCAGGATGGGATCTGGTCAGACTGGCATGAGCTTATTGAATATAAGGCATATTTAAATCTGCAGGTAAAGGTAAGATGTGAAAATACAATTTCTGCTGATGAAAGCCACATATGTTGTTGGCAGCAATATTTACTAAAAATGGATAAAAATAGCTTGGTTCAGAGGAAAGGCCTCATTTTTTCCTCCCTACACTTCTTTCAAAAGTGAGATTAAATGTTCTGCCCCATCTCTAAAATCTCCTCATGGTTATAAATGGATGCAGAAGTGAGAAAGAAGAAATGCAGCAGAAGCCATTTTTTTTCCTGGAAAAACACTGACCACATATGATTTCCAGACTTTCTCTTACAAAAATTACAAGTCTTTCTGACTCTGAAGAACATCCAGTCAGAAATTCATCTTGAGGGAATTGCTGTGCTTTAAAGATTCACCTACTTGAGCCCTGGCTGTGGCTTTTATTTCTCTATAAACACACACACATTACCTCTCCAACCAAATCCTCGCGAAAACACTTGCCCGCCTCTGCTACAAGACAGAAGATATTTCCATTAAACTAAGCAAACTCATCTCTGGTGCACCTAAGGCCTGCAGAGTTCCTAAGTTTCAGTTCACATTTCAGGTTAATCTTTTCCTTTCCTGAAGAACAGAACATCCTTTTTCCTGATCTCCCCGAGGGCTCAGTATTTGCAACATCAAACAGAACACACAAACCATCGCGCCCCCTCCAAAAGCCCATTATACTGTCAACTGCCTTCCTAACTGCAGCCAGGGGAGAAAGCTTATATACTGACTCCAGAGCTCTTTTACTGCTGGAAAGTGTCCATGATTTCTTCAAGCTACTGCTGCATTTCATTTCTCTAAAGAACTCATAATAAGATGGGCAGAGTTCCAGGAAAGAAAAAAGAAACCCGACCAAGCCTCGGCGCTCCCAGCCGCTGGCCAAGGCCAAAGCCACAGGGCTCTCGTGCAACCCTGCCAGTGACCCTCCTCAATAAATCAGCTACTCAAATGCAGACACATGAATCAGGCTGGGAAGGGAGAGCAGGACCAACGTCTGCTAGTGAAGATAATGGTGTATCTTGTAGTGGATTCCACATCCACCAAGCATGGAAAGATGTGAGAGACGGGGAGGAAAGTCCTTATGGAGGCCACATACAAACTGCACGAGTTCAAGAGAAATTACTGTCTATTTATGAATTTTGCAAGGAGAGACCTGGTTGTTATTCTGGGAGGAAGGCCCAAGCAATGGCTGTGACTGGGCTGGGATTTGGGTCTCAGCCTCCATGGCTCAATAAATGAAAATTTGCAAGCCACAACGTGAGCCTCAGTGGGAAGCTGTTGCTGGAGAGTAACACATTATTATTCTACATAGGAAATTTTTAAAAGGCAATAAGAGAACATATATCAAAACCAAGCGTGTCTCTACAGCTCTACTGGGAAAAAATATTTTGATGCAGACAGATTTTACCAGCTATTTACATGTTTTCTTTTGTTGTGTTTGAAGAGTTCCTATCTGCTGTGGCAGATTATTGACTGGCCCCAAGCCTGGGTTAACAGGAGAGGGGTCTCATTTTTGCTGGAGGAGCTCATCTTCAGGGACACAATCCCAGCAAGGCACAGACCTCCTTCCTCATGGCCCAGCCCAAGTGCCCCTCTCCTGCCATGGAGTGTGGTGGCTTCTGCCCAAGGCCTTGACCTAAGCAAACCATCCCAGTGACTGCCACAGAGCCCACTGCAGCTCTCACCCGGAGCTGGTTGGACACAGGAGCACTAAATACAATTCCCAGCCAGACAGCCAGCACCACCCACAGCTCTCAGCCCTAATTTCTCAGTGAACTCCTGGTAAACCACAGCTGACAGGGGCCACAGGTCTGGCAGGTGATATTTCCAGCTGGACTGCTCTGAAGTCAGGGGGTTATGTCAAGCTGCAGCATCCAAGTGATGGTAAATGGAGCCCTGGACCGTGAGGAAATGGCTGGAGATTGGTTACAGCCAGGAGAAATTGATCTGTCTGAAAAAACAGCCCAGGAATCACAGGATTAATGTTCAAATTCCAGCTGTGTTGCATTGTTCCCTTTCCTCCAGCTCTCCAACAACAAAGACATGCCTCCTCCTCTGGAGACCAGAAAAGTTTTATTAAAAATCTTCCTACAACTGTTGCAGTGGAGGCCCTGTTAAAAGCATCATCGGAGAAAAATGCAGGATTCATAAAGAAACCATCCTACAATTTCCTTTCGATCTGGCATTGATTTCAAAGGGGCTACCTGAGCCAAGTGGCTTTGGCCAGCTCCCCTCTGTGCCCGGGGCAGGGTGAGGCTGAGCCTGCCTGGATGTGGGCATGCACTGAGAGCCAGGGGGGAGCGTGGAGGGCAAAAATAAAACGGGAACACTTCCAAACCTGCAGCTGTGCTGGCCCATTAAAAAGCTGAAACTCGTTCTACTGTTCGACCTCATACTTATCACCACATAACTATTCATCAAAGAAATTTCAGTGCAATTAATTAAATTATTCCCCTGCCTGTGCCACAGAGTCGTTATTCCAGTATCAGCTTTCCCTCGCACTCTCTTAAGCTCGTGTCTCGATGCCAAGTGACATCTCCAGGGCTGTCCAGCCTCAATAAAGCTCTGCTCCTCACCACTCACAGAGCCCATCATTTCTCTCTTTTATTGCCATTTATTTTCCACTAGGATTTTGCTGCCAGTATATTGGCAGGACTTCCAGTATATGGATGTAATGAAATCCACCACAGACACTTAGCATCGGGTCAGGCTTCAGCTGGGCTCATGTGAAGCTGTAATATGATAAACAAATGCTTCCAGGAGGAGGATTTTATCTGCTCCAAAACAGAGCAAGGACTCCTCTGGTATCCAGACATTAACTAGGAGGGAGTCATTTCAAAATCCATATGATAATTAGCTTTATAGCCAAAATGTGCTCAACATGAGAAACCTGAGCTACAGCACAGATCAACTTCTGTATAAAAACCCTCAGTATCACAGTTTGCATATTCCACCCATTTTGTGTGTGTTTTGTTTGTTTTGGTTTGTTTTTAACAGCACTGTTAGCATAACTCCAGTGGCTCAGCACACCAAAGTGTGGGAGATTTGGTGGGCTCTTAGTTGACCTACCACAATTCCTAAATGTAAATGCCCTGATGTCAAGTCCTCCTCAGCTCTTCTGGAAATTTTGCAGGACCTGATGGCTCTGAGAGTGGTCTGCCTGCGTCCATTGCCACAACAGCTGATATGATGGCACCAGAGCATCATATCTGCATCCCGATCAGTCCAGGTCAGGATTGCTGCCAGTGGGATTAGGCTCTAAAAATGTGAATTACAAAAGACACCAACAGTCACGTCCCAGGCACTTCTAAGGGGCCTTATGGCTGGAGTTGAGAGATGAAAGAAACACAAAAGGAAAATAAAGTGTTACTTTAAGGAGAAGTTAAAAAAAAATTCAAACCTTAGAACAGTTTCTATCTGGGCACAGTAAGTCTTGCACTACCTGGAAGGCTGTAAATCAATAACGAAGACATTCTATCAGAGAGGCTTTATTTCCAACACGAGTTAATGGACATAAATCTCCTCCAGGCAATGGATGTAAAACATCAGACTGTGTGATCAAAGGCGTGGGGGTTTTACCCTGGGTTGGTTTTGTGTCTCAAATAATCTTTTCCCAGGAGAAATGGAATTTTGCAGTTCTTCCAGGGAGACAGAGAAGTTTGGTTCTGCACCAGCAACTGCCCTGATGCCCTCCTGGCTTTCCAGCTAAGGCATCAGTTAGAGGCATTTGTAGCATCTGTGTAAAGGGAGCAGAACCCAAGTGCTGCTAAATAAATAGGGGAACCCAGAAAACTTGCTTGCAAGTTTTGTTTTTTATGAAAATGCTGAAATGTAGATGCTTTCCCTGCTTGCCTTGAATGAAGGCAAATAAAACCTGGCTCAAACCAGGTCTGAACCAACCTTGGGCATCCTCCCCCTCCAGTGGGGTTTTGATCCTTGCCCCAGTGCCAGGTCTGCCCAAGGTCATTGATGCAGACCTACAGATAAACCAGGGCTCTCCAGGGCTGCACAACAGGCTCTGCTCACTCTGGGTGGTGAGAAAGGCACCAAAGGCTCCGCCAGGCACATCAACTCTTCAGCAATCAAAAGGAACTGCAGCACCTGGATTGTCCCAGGGATATGAACCTGCAGCACCTGGATTGTCCCAAGGATATGAGCCTGCAGCACCTGGATTGTCCCAGGGATGTGAACTATCTCCAGACCTCTGACATAATAGGTTTTGCACCTTATCACAAACTCTGGTCTCACAGCCAAACAGAGAGCAGATGTCCATCTCTGGGCTCTGCTCAGTGGGAAAAGCCCATAATATGTTTGGTTGACTTTCCTATAAGTTGCTAGTGTCAATAAAATTAATGTGACATTTACAACTATTTTGAGGGTAAAATTAAGTTGCTTAAATTATTCTGCAGAAGCAGCATGAGACAGAATTATTCAGTTGACAAAATCTAATTAGGTGTAAATTATTTCAGGTTATATGAATTATAAAACCTTTCAGAGAGAACTCCAACTCAAGGCTCAATGTGATACAGTGAATTAGCATGCCAGGCATCTGTTTGCCAGAGTTGGGTTTCAGTTGGGGACAAAGTCACACAGGTAATTAATTTTTTCTTTCCACCAGCCACCATGCTCAGGCAGGCAGAGGAAGCCATGCCCCATACAACAGACATTTCATTACAGCTGGAAGGCTTTTTCCACACAGGAGATTGGAAGCATTTGAGAGCTGGTCAGTAGATGCAAAAAGCAGCTCTTAGTCTTAACCCTGAGACAGAGCTGAAGCTCCTGATGCCTGGGGATAGCAAGAAGGGAATATATTGGCAGCAAGTGCTCCTTGGAGCCTGGTGTCCAGCTCCATCCTTCATGCAGAAAATTCGTCTGTAGTCACACTGAGAAATGCTCCAGCATGTGGTTAAGTTTAATAACCACGACCACTTTTGCAAGTGTACTTTGATGCTCTGCAGGATCAGCATGTCCAGAAACCTGCCTAATTACCACAGTGTTTATTTCCCCTGCTAAGTTTAATTTTTGCAGTTTAGATGCAGAAATGCCATCATTACCTTCCACAAAGCCAAGCAGGGCATCTTTGAACCCAAACTATTGGTGATTTTAATGGCTGAAAAGCAGAATGCTGAGAAGCTCTGAGGATGTCAGGGTGTCCTGTGCTGTGGCTGTGGAGAAGGAATGATGAGCAGCTGTGTAATTAAATGTTTTGGGTGGGAGAAGACAAGTGCTTTATGAGCTGAGCATCAGCTTTGCTCACTTGCTGTCAGCCTGCTGCAGAGGGAGGGTCTGTGCACTGTGGGAAAGAAGCACATCCAGCTCCCACAGGAGGTTTGGAAATACACACTGGGATTTGACATGATGGTGATTTTCCATTTAAATGCACCACGATTCAACATGGATTGCTAGATCTCATATGGGACTCAAACCACCTTCTCACACTGCTTTCCAACTCCTTGAACAAGCCATTGCAAGGAAACACAAGTTATTTACTATTGCATCACACTCCCTCTGCAAGGATCAGAGAAAATTACTGGAAGCAAAGCAGAACATTTGGTCACAAAGCCTTGAGAAGCATGCAAAAACCCCACAGTCCTGATTTTCTCTTTCTCTTTAAAAAGTTCAGCTGTGCTGCTAAGCTCCAGCTGGGGCCTTTCTCAATGGATAGACACTGCAGCTTAGTTTAAAATGATATGCAATGCTATCAGCTGCTCTCTTGTTCCATTTCTACACAGAATGCATTTCTCACACACTATTGACCACAATCCCTTGAAAAGACTGGTGAGGATTACATATTTTAGATGCCTTTTCTCCTACCTCAAACAATAGACAGTAGCAAGTGAATTGGGAAAAAAACACAGTTAAAAACAAGCAAAAAAGCAGACACAGAGAGAACACGTGTACATCAAACATTTAACAATTATTTGCTCAAACTGACTCTTCATTTGCTTTAGAGATTTAATAAATAAAGCTTGATTCCTTGCTGCCTCACACTACCTGGAGCCAGAGGAGCACACACTGCCATTCCAGGCAGGCAAGAGCTGGATCTGAGGTGTGGGATGAACCTCCCCTCAGGAAATCCAGCTGGCTTTCCTGCATTCTCTGGGGTCCCCACATTGCCAATTTTCTAACGGAAATCTTAACTACAAAGGGGTTGGAAATACCAAGAATTGGCTCAGATGCATCTGAACACTTAGGCAGTGTCAGTACTTCTGTGTGCAGACAAACTGCACATTCAAGAAGAGATTAGAATGGAGAGAATCTTGCATTTAGAAGGGGCACACAAAGTCATCCAGTCCAACTGCCATGGGTATCCCCTCTTCCTTCCCCCAGTACATAAATGTATGTGTATATATACACACATTTAATAGTCAGTCCTAATCCCACACCAAGATGCCAGGGAAGATAAAGTCAAAGCAAGATAAATCCAGCATTCTTTGCTTCTATCTTTGTAACAAGAGCTGGTGGCAGTGACAGAGATCTGAGGATAAACACAAATCTGCTATGGTTCACTAACCTTCACTCCAGGGTGATTGATAACTGTATTTTTAAGTGCTGCAGGTATCAGGCTCAGCTCTGGGCTCTGTATCTCTCTCTCTGTCCTGTTTGTAAGAACATGCTGCAATTTACTCTAAGACTGAGGGACCAGACAGCTTCTCCAGGACCTCCCACGCTCATGCCAGGACTGGAGATGGCGATGGCAGAGGAAAATACCAACCCAATTTCCCTGCCTCAGCACAAGGACAGCAGGGCGAAAAGTAAAGCAAATTAAACACAAAACAAAGCCCAGAGCAGGAAAGGGCATTTGTAAGCACAAAGTGATGCCCTCCCTTTTGTCAGCACTCACTGCCAGCTCTGGAGGAGTTAAGGCTGAGGCGCTGTCCCCGGGGTGGCAGCCAAGGCCACTCACCCACGATTAGAGGCTGACAAGCTCTGTCAATGCAATCTGCTGAACGCCGTGAGTGACAAGAGATCAATATTCCCCACTCTCATGGGTCATCACAGGTGACAGAGGTCTAAGTAATAAAACAGCCCTGGCTGCCTCCTCTAACTTAAATGCTTCCCCAGCCACAATATTTCTTTTTTGTCTAAGCGCCTCTAGCTAAATTCCTGGCGGATCGAAGCATCCATTGGATGGGCTGTGGGTTCTGAGGAATTGCAGTGTGCCAGGATTGATGCTGGCCCAGGAAGGCTCAGCAGGCTGGAGACACAGGCTCAAATAAATCACACCCCACCAGCTCAGGGCTGGAATCTGCCAGCACCAGGCCCTGTGGCAGCCTGGGCACACGAGGGGGGTGTGGGGACCAAGTGTGGCATGGAGCCACCTGCCAGCCCCAATCAGCCCTCTGAAACACTCACAATAAAACCTCTCCTTCCCCTAATCTGTGAGCTGTTCTAGAAATTACTGGGAGGAACTACATAAATTGGCATTCTTCTGTTAGCAGAAGACAAAGGTGCTCTGCTGTGAATTCTGATGGGACAAAAGCTCATGGGGCTCTTGAAGCTGTGGGAAACACTGACCAGTGGGTCTTTAGAGCATGGAAAAACCCTCCTTCCTTCTGAACACTGGAAATGAGTGTGCAGGTTTTAAGGGAATCCCCTGCTCCATTCCAGTCACCCACCCTTGCCCTGGTGGGACCAGCAGTGATGGATTTTTCTGCAGAGCTGTGCCACAGCCAACAACCACAGAGAATCTGCTTTTTTTCTAAACCCACAGACTACCTCACCCTCAAATAACTTGTTTTACAGCTGTGTGCCAAGGAAGAGCTCATGCTTCAAAAAAATGCAGTGATTTACAACTCAAACCCCAAATTTAAGGCAGATGAGGAAAACCCTCATGGTTTAGCCCTTAGGAAAGTCCTGCCCC
>NW_005054381.1:1493257-1503564 GCF_000277835.1 Geospiza fortis | reverse complement strand
TCCTGCTGTCAATAATCATTATGGACACAAGCCACTGATGTCCATCTGGGATCTGAATGTTGTCCAGTTTTTTCAGATGTTTAGAACTAGCTTTTATTGGGAATAATCTCTTTAACCAAACAGCTTTGCAAACACCACATTTCACTACATTCCTGCGAGACAGGCAAGTGATACACACCAATTTATAGGGAATAAATGGAGACACAGAGCAGAGCCAGAGGCACAACTGGACACAAAACCCCACGGGAATGTAATTTCACACTTTCAACTTTGGACAACAAATATGTCCTGGAAGAGAGTCTCTTCTAGGGGATGACTATCAGTTGTGAAATTCTGTTTAAACAGGTGGCAGGATGATGCTGTGTTGTTTGGAAATAATTGGGGCACTGTTTACACACCACTCTCATGATCTAAGACAGAATAAAAATAGACTATAATGCTCAAAATCTGTATTTTTACACAAGTTCATCCTTTTTCACTACAAAAAGCAAAGCAAAAAGCTAATTCTGCCTAAAACATGCATTTATTCTGCCAGTTATTTATATTAATTACAGAACTTTCCTAATTCAAAAAAAGCAACCCAGTTCACCTATGCCAGTGTGGTTTCCTCAGATAAATGTTTGAGAACTAAAATAATGTATCAGCAGAATTTTTTATCTGTGCATGGGACACTTCACCTGGAATGGCCTGAACAGAAAAAATTAACCCAGTACATGGGATTATGTCAAAAACCTTTAAAGGCTATCAATGAAGTCATCTTCTGCCCAAGGGAAGATGTGTTCTTTTTATGGCCAAGGAGAATAAATGGAGATGAGAACTCTGTAGCAACATCTTCTGGAATACACAAAAGCAGATGAGGAAGGACATTTCCTAAAGGGAAACTGCCCTAACTCTTGGGATAAAATTAGATGTCTCATAAAGAAAAGGTCAATGTTCTAATGTAGGATTTGGTTCTTTAACACACTTGACTAGTGGCCAACTCAGCCAGCTGGACAAGCACTGGAGAAGAGCATGTGGGAAGGATCTATTTCAGACCAAAGTAATCTTTTTAGTCACTAAATTCAGCTGATTTTCTGAATGATTAGACGGAGGCTTGGCTGTTCCCACATCCCTGCTGAGGCAAGGCTGCAGGACAGGAGCTGTGTCAGGATGTGAGCCAGCAGCTGAACACAGCCAGCCTGGGGACAGCCCGTGGTGTGCCCAGGACAGCGTGGTGGCACTGGCGGCCGTGGAGGGGAGGGCACACCCAGAACAGAACAAAGCCAGCCCAGCTCTGCCTGGGGCACAGCTGGAGGGGATTCTGCCAGCAGCTCAGAGAAGGGAGGCCACATTTCAGGGCACAACTGCCCTCCTGCTGCTCCTGAAATGCCCATTTTACACTGCACTGTACGAGCTCTGCTAACCCCACACTGCACGTGGGACACATTCCTCCTCACACTGGAGTTTAGTTGCAGATACAACACCCAAAAAAATTGGGTGAGACAGAAATAAAAACCTTGAAGCTTTATTTCTTCTCTCCACATGTTTACTGCTATTCTCTCCCAGTCAGCCATCCAGCTTTTTTTTCCCCTTTGGCCTCAGAGGCTTTTGACTTTCTCTAGATATGACTCCAGAGTCATTTAAAAATAGAGAATGAAAGCAGGATGGCCACAACGATCTGATAGCATCACATACAGCTCTTAACCTAATTTATTACTGATGATGTAGTCATTAATGTACTCTGAACATGCACTATACACTCCTCTTTAATGAAAAAGTAGCTGGGGAAGCTCATCCAACTTGCTTCAGAAAGTTGAGTCCCTAGAGGCTTACATGTCATCTACCCTTAGATTTATCCAAGGCTGAAGGAGATATTTTAAAACATATCTTCTTGTTATTCTTTTAAAAGATAGTTCCCTTGATGCTGAGCCTTGAAAGTTTAGCAGCTCTTATTACCAGGAGTGAACTAAACTAAAGCAATTGGTGTAATGGTTGTTACACTGTGGGTACAACTCGCTTGCCATGTTCTCTTCTCATCCACTTTCATCTCCAAGTGTTTATCTGAGCAGGAAAAGTTACTGCAATTTTTCTTCTCATCAGCAAGGAGAAAAAAAAATCTGGCAAAACTAGACTGGGGAAAGCACAGGAAAAGGAACTATGGAAACAAAAGTCTTTGGGACAAATTCATAGAGTACTCTGGGAAGATAAGAGGAGCTGCAGAGACAGAAAGGCAACACAGCCCCTCTCCAGACTTCCAGCAAGGATGCTCTGTAATTGGCTAACACTGACTAACAATGGAAAGGAACTTTTTAAAAGCCATCAAGCTTTTTAAAAGCTTCTCTCCTCATGATCCCACTGATCTGCTGAGGCCTCTGGCTCCAGAAGCTCCCAGCACAGCCCAGGTCTGCAGCCACAGCCCTGGCATGATCCCATCCTTCAGAAATCCCACAGCGAGCCCAGGGCTCAGGAAATCATGAGCTACAGTGCAATAGAAACAACTACTAGGGAAACACAAGGCTTCCTGGGGAATGAGGTAGAAAAAAAATTAAAAACTCAACAAAACCAAAAATGTGAGAAAAATATAAACCCTCTATCCCAGAACCAATGGAAGATCATGTCCCATACCGTGAGTGAGAAGGCAAATCATTCTTTTGGAGAAGAACCAGCCACAGGGAAAAACAAATGAACAATAGAGGAAATTAACAGGTATGTGAGCCTGGAAAGTGCTCAGTGGGAAGTGCTGTTTCCATGTATCAGGCCTATAAATCATCCCTCTCCTGTCCTACAGGCACGCTAACACCTGTAGAGGAACCACAGCTTTTCCTGCAAAGGAAAGAGCAATAGAGATTATCTGGATATGATGTTCCCTTCTGCATGCCAATTATGGAGCTAAAAGGCCAGCAGAAATATTTAAGATGAAGGAAGTCAACACCTCTTCATTCCTGTCTGGTGAGCAGCTCTTCATACTTTTCATGCTTTACCAAACGTGGATCATGTCTGCCCAGGAAGGTTAAGGGCAGTGCTGAGGTTTCCAGGTTAACTGCAGTGTAACTTCGTCAGCATTTCCATCACTGTCTCTTTCCAAAGGATTTAAATATTCAAATCTAAACGTGCAACTCAAAGCCAGTTTCAACCTGCAGGATCCTAGGCTGGGGGCAACTTTTTTCCTTCTGTGGACACACAGCAAATTCTTACTATTCATTTATTCTAGCAGTCCTTTTCTTTCTTCCAAGGTGAAATATTGTGGGAAATTCAGGACTCCTGAACAACTGACCAATATGATCAAGCAGAAGCTTTATTGTTTACATTACACTCACTTTTATAGATTCTACAAACTACCAAGTACATGCTTCTTGACTGATGTCTTTGTCTTGTCCCTTTGTGTTCTATTTCCATTTCTCAGTGCCTGTGATTGGTTACAGCCTAGGTGTTTCACAGTCTTCTGTTATCTAGTTCTTGAGTCTCGGTATTTGGTTTCTCAGCCTTTTCTTTCTTCATTTAGCACAATTTATTTTAGTAGCCTTGATGAATTCCTGAGGCTTTGATAACAAACTTAGAAGCAGGCTGGCTGGTGCACACTACGGCCTAACACTTGCAAATACATTGCACCAGGGTAAGGATCATAAAGACAAAGACCAGGTTATTTTGAGGGCAGGGGCTCGGACATGATGCAGTCCAGCCAGACTCCAGCCCTGTCTGGAGGCTTTGTCCTTTGTGAAAGCCTTTGCTGTGACTGCAGCCGTGGGAGCTCCGGGCTGGAGGAGGCATCTCTCCTGCTGGAATCCTCTCTGCTGACACCAGAAGGACCAATAAATGTGCCGTGTTAGCCTAAATGTCTTTCAGGCCCGTGTTTACCTAAGATAGCATTATCTGAATGTGTGTGTTTGTGATCCAATTCACCTGGAGCACTCCTCCATCCTACAGGAATAAGACAAGGACATCCCATATGGTGGCAAGGTAGAAAATCTCCTCCAATGCAAACCACCTCTGACCTCTGGGATAATAAATTCGTCTGCAAATGACTGGGCAAAGTCCTGGAGCCTGTGTGCAGGGAAGATAAACAGCCCTCTTTGTCCTCGGGGCCAGAAGTGGCCATTGTATGGAGCTGGCCCAAAGGATTAGTGCTGCCATGATTATTTGTGTTATATGAGCTATTTCAGGAGCTAATTGACCCCAGCACAAAAGCGGGGTGAGAAAGGCTTTTGTAGCTAATAGAATGAGCAATACAGAAAAGGGTAAGGTGCTTTGAGCAATTGGGCCACAGTACACAGACACTGACTCAGTTTTAGCTGACAGCATCAAGCAGGGCAATCTAATCTCCCCAGTTAGCACTAAATCAGCCTGGTATAAATGAGCCCATGACAGAACACGGGGAAATGGGACTTGCTAAAAGGATAACTGAGGATAACTGCCTTGTGAAGCATAAATATTGAAGATGTTCAGAACTCTTCATTGCTCGAGCTAAGCATGCCTGGCAAGAGCTGTGCAGGCAGAGCTGTTGGATACTCTGAGCTCTGCTTTTGGAGGGCATGGTGGTAAATGTCAGTATCTACAGAAGGTATTCTGAAATTATAGATTTACGTTCCCTCCTTCCTTCCCTGTCTTGAGTGCTTAATGGCAGGGGAAAGTATCGACACTGAGAAACTGATGGGACACTTTAAACATTAAATCATAAAGCAACAACAAAAATCAAAGCCATTTTCTCCGGGATGACAGGCCTGAGAAGGAGGATGGGCTATGGCTGTAGTGTACAATTATCCCAA
Source organism: Geospiza fortis (assembly GCF_000277835.1). Taxonomy (NCBI): domain Eukaryota; kingdom Metazoa; phylum Chordata; class Aves; order Passeriformes; family Thraupidae; genus Geospiza; species Geospiza fortis. The sequence continues at coordinate 1,498,822 of NW_005054381.1, read as the reverse complement.
AGTAAACTACTTGCCTCTAAATTCACTTGTGAAGAATCATGGAATCATTATGGTTGGAAAAGACCTCTAAGATACTTGTGAAGAATTATGTATTTAAGGGGAAAAAGAGAAGCTGAATTTAGAACTGAACATATTTTTTTTGGCATTTAGTCACAACTCAGCAAAGCCTGTTTTATCTCAAATTCAGAGTTAAACAGAATAAAGGATACAGTGAAAAAATTAAATCACCCTGACCTTTCTAAAGCCACTAGAAAAGCTGCTGCAACATAATGCATTACAAATTCTGCACTAAATATGGTGCACATGAGAACACAGCCTTGTAAATATGCAACAGAAGAGAAATAATCATATTCATCATTTATTTATTGAACCTACATGGACCCCCTCATTGCACTATCCGAGGCCACCACAGGCATAAAGGAATTAAACAGCACAAAATCTCAGCCAGGAAAAGCAGAATTTATAGGTGCTTCACAAATGGGGTAATGAGGCAGAGAAAAGAGAAGGTCTCTGTGGACAGACTGAGCCTAAAGCAGAGACAAAGTCAATCCAGTGTCCCCTGAGCCAACACACTTTAGTGCAGGATTATTATTCCCTTCATGTGCTTCATCAGCGCCCATGCCCAGCAGGAGCTCCCTGCCCAAACGTGTCCCAGCCTTTCCACGGAGCAAAAGGATTTCCAGACCTTTCTGCTGTCTTACAGCAACATCCTGAGGCTCAGCAGGAGAGGACATGGCAGCCCCATGGCAGGGCCTGTGTCACTGTGCTGCCCAGGGGTCCCACAGCCCTCTGACACACCTTTGGCCCAGGACACCATCCCAGGGGTGTTCCAGAATGTTCCCCAGGGAGGAATGCTCACATCCAAGGTCTGTATCTACAGCACAGTGCCAGCAAATGGATGCTTTGACTGGAGCCAAGACCCCCCCACACCTCAGGGGCACAGACACTTCCGAGCACAGCCTGGTGAGTGAGGAATCTGATCTTTTTGCCAGGGTTGGGATTAAATGTGCCAGACAGTATTTCTTGCTCAGCCTCAGGTCAAATGCACTGTTTTCTTGGGGGTCAGTGCCTGTCAGCACAGAAAATCTAAAGTTCTCAGTAACCAAGGTTCCAATAGGTGTGTGCACAGGGCTGGGGAGCACTTTGAACACGAGCTCACCTGTCCCACACCAGCCAGCTCACATCACATCACCAGCCACAGCAACCAGCACTGACACACCCCTGAGGCTGTGGGGCTTTAAAGTTACCTTGTAATTTATTTTAATCACCAAATACAGAACTGTCTTAGGCTGGGGGTGTGTATTCTATCCCCATCTGTCAGAGCTGGGGCAGTTCTCTGCTGTCCATGGCCACTGAGTGTCCCTGCAGGGCTGATCCAATTCCAGCATCCCATGGGGAGATGCTGCGCCCAGGGGAGGAGCCAAGCATTCCTACCTGGATCCAATCTGAGCCTGGAGCAGCACAGCAGCCTTTGCCCACTGCATTCCCAGAGGAGCAGCTTTCTGCTGCCCTGCATTGCCAGAGGGAGCCCAGGCCCCTCTGCAGCAGCCCTGGAGCTGCAGAGGAAAACTCCCCCCTTGTGCAGGATCCCTGCTGCAGCAGCAGCACAGCTGGCACTGCAGGAGGGCTGAGCCCCCATGGGATGGGGCTGTGCCACCCCTGACACACAGGGGGCAGGGCATGGTCTGACTCTGGCTGTGGTTTGGGGGGTTTTTTGTACTATTACATTTGTATTTTTAATTTTCCTAATAAAGAACTATTATTCCTATTTGCATATCTTTGCCTGAGAGCCCCTTAATTTCAAAATTATAATAATTCCGCGGGAGGGGGTTTGCATTTTCCATTTAAGGGAGGTTCCTGCCTTCCTTAGCAGACACCTGGCTGTTCAAACCAAGACAAGAACCATGGCATGGGTTCTGAGCCAAGGCTGTGTTCAAAAGCCCCCCATGTAGGTGGTGAGCACACCTCCCTTGGCACCCACAGCTCCACTGACTGAATGCCCTGTTCAGGGACAAAGCACAGATGGCAAGGGTTAAAGTCACCCATTGCTTCTGGCCTCTGCAAACAATGCAAACCTACTTAGCTGGGGTAATGTTTTAAGCACACTTATTTCCATGAAGCAAATCCAGTGTGTAATTCCAGGATTAGTCCAGAAACTAAGAAGCTTTCAGTTTTCAGCAAAGTTAGTTTCCATTTCAAAGTTTAGTTGGGCCTTAGAAGTTAATCAAAACACAGGATTTCACAGTTTCACATACACTTGTTATAAGCAAAGAGATCACCAAATTAAAATACATAAAATTGTAATGCTGAGAGAAGATTCTTTACCATTTCCTTTTATTCAAATAGATGAGGACCAAGGAAGAGGAAAGGAGGAGTTAGTACTTATGTGAGGTACATCACTGACACTGCAATCCCTATGGGAGATGTTTTACAGGCCATGAGACTTGTAAAAATCTACAAAGATTAAAAAATATCTATTTTTAATGCTTCTGTAGGTACTAATACCTCTAAAGACATTAGACAATAATGAGAAAATCTCAGGAGGCTCCTCCAGAGCACCAACATGTGTATGATCCTCAACTTTCAGGAGAGAGAAGGAAAATAACCAAAGCTGGATTTATCTTAAATGAGATATGATCCAAGAAATACCACAGCTGGTTAAAATAAAAATGTCTCAGGTTCAGTGTTAAAGTTAGCAAATTCGTAAAAATTAAGGGTCTGCTATTTTTGTGTATCCTTCTATAATAACTTGAACTTTTAATATAATAACACAGCCATGAGCAAATCTTCTATTCCCTTAAACATTTCACAGTTCTACTAGAAAGAAATGGGATGCTCTGACTAGATTTAAAAAGAGTATTGATGTGTTTTTCTACACACCCAAAACAACTGAAGCACTACTTATAATCTTATTTTAAACAAAGAAATAATTAGTGCTCAAGTCCAAACACCCTCATGGACCAGGGGGGCTGTTGGAGCAAGGCAGGACCATCATTGTTTGGGACCACAGCCCTGTGCTCAAGAGGTGGCAGTTGATAAAGGGTTAATCAAGCAGACATAAAGGACAGTGTAGCAATACAAATATTACAGATGGGATTTTCACAAGGATGGGTGTAGCTCTTGTAGTTCTCTTTCTGAAGTGCTCACACACTTTTAAACATCCCTTTAAAAACGGTGATAAACATTGAACTGAGTGAAGAGGGTAAAAAAAAATAATGGAAAAAATAAGCATCAATTCTTGAGTCACTTACTGATGTCCTACAGGTCATTTCTTCAGTGAAATTCACATTTATTGGCCTAAAACTCCCCAAAGAGCAGATCTGGCAGTGGAAGGAGCCAACTGCTACTGCTCTGCACTCACCAGGGAGCTCAGCTGTGCTCCACCACAGCAAATAATGTTCCTTTGCTTGCAAGCTTTCCTGGAAGCTGCAAAGGACCTGCCTCATTTCAGCTGCAAACACTGTAAGAATTTTGGGAAAGGCCTTTCTCCTCACTGCTGAGGCTGCAGGCTGCTCTCCACTCCACACTGCATTTTTCCCTGCACGAAGGTTCTGCTTTCTGAGGAGCTCAAGACCTTAATGGCAGGTTACACGAGGTTCCTAACGATTTTCCATCCTCCTCCCAGCTGTCTCAATTCCATGGGATAAAGCTGCCTTGGTCCTAAGCAAGGCTGGTTCAGGCTAACTTTAATTGTGCCCTGTCCAACACTGAGCTCTGCTGTGTTACCAACTGCTCCCTGTGTGCCTGGAAATCAAAGGTACAAAGGCACACTCCACGGAATGGCTTACATTAGTGCCATTAATTCCTACTCTCAGCATAATCCTTCATCTGGGAGTTATTCCAAAACATAGGAGTTAATGACACTAATATAAACCATCCCAATGTAGCATGTGTTTCTTTAGCTTTTATTCCCATGACTAAATGTCTTTTTAATGCACTTTTATTTACCGTGATGGAAATAGTTTTTCCTGCTTTACTCCATCAGAAGTCTGGCTCTGTCACATTAACCCTTTCCTGGGCAAGGCTCTGTAGATGTATTTCCCGTTATGACTCCCAAATTAAAACCTTCTGCTGGCATTCCAGCAGAGCCCTTCCAAGAGCTGTGAGTGCTAATGGAAGCCCTGCACAGAGGGATGGTGATGGCCCCAGCAGGCTGTGCAGTCTCCTGGGGACACGGTGCACAGGGCTGGGCAGGGGGCACTGAAATGCTTTGGGATCAAGGAGCAGAGCTGCAGAGAGGCTCTGCCCTCGTGGTGCACAACAGCCCTGGCTCCTATTCCCTGCTGGCACTTCTACCCAGCCAGGGAAGCAGGGACTGAAGTGCCTCTGGATTTTCTCAGAGGTGTGAAATACAGGCAGAGGGGGGAAGTGGATTAGAGACAAATACTGCTACTCCCCAAAGAAGGTGTGCAGAAATTCCTGCCACACAAATGGTCTTTCTCTGGAGGAAGTGGATGAGGAAGGAAAAAGCACATAAAAAGAGTAATGAAACGAAAGCAGAGTACATTATTTCGTCTCCATCTTGCTTTCCCTTCACTCCACAGTCGCCCCCAAAGCAGAGCCTGTCCTGTTCTTGCCCTTGTAATCTGGAGTAACTTTAATGTTCACAATGTTTTCCTTTTCTTTTTTTCTTTTTTTTTTTCAAAATTATACCTTTTAGAATTAGGGTTTTCTAATCCCTTTGTATTCTCTTATGTCCTCTTTCACTGCTGCTGAGCACAGGGCAAGTGAGGAAGAGCAGGTAGGAGAGGAAGGACTGAAAAAAGGCTGAGAAGTAAAACAAAAGCAATTTGCTTCTGAACAGTACATTAAGAAACAAAGTATAAACACTCTGAAATGTTCAGTTCTCCCTTCCAGTTTACCTAATGCTGCTCAGTACGTAATCTCCTTTTTAAAGCCTTTAAAAGGAAATATAGAGCCATCCTTAAACCATGCTCAGGGATTTTCTAGAATGTATCCATGAAGGAAATACCTTCCTGCAGTGACACTGCACTGCATTAACCCAGCAATTCAGCAGACAGCACTTCTCCAGAGTTACACAGTATATAAATACAGGGCATATGAGCAGCATAAACATGGGACACTTGCCAAAACATAATTCTGTTTTGTAAATCTGAGACTGTATCTGAGATGTTCAAAGAGTCATAAATAATACTGGGGGACCAGCTGCCCCCAGAAGTCAACAGGCTCAGGCCTAATAGATGGATTTCAATAAATTCAGGCTAAACCCTTACCACAGAAGATGTCTATTGATACCTTCTGCTAAGACTTCAAAAAGCACAAAAGTGTTTTGAGGCTCTCACTTTTTATTATCGAAGAGAGATCCATTTCAAAAAATTTCTCTATCAAGTAAATTCCTCCATCTGATTAGTTTCTTACAGTAAAGATCATTTACCCTTGGGTTTAGATTTGAAGCGTGAGAGGTTGAGCCTGAGATTTTTGTGGGGAATGGGGAGATTAAGGATAAGTAAGTTTTTAATTTAAATAGAAAATGTTTTGAGTATTAACTGGTTGATCTGAAGGTTCAACAATGAGCGCTGTAGGCAAAGTCTTGTTCTTTGGCAC
>NW_005054381.1:1465136-1493214 GCF_000277835.1 Geospiza fortis | reverse complement strand
TCTAAACACCACAGATCTGTCACCACAACCACCAGAAAATCAGTTAGCATCAGTATGATTTTAATTTTGGCAGCGAGATAGTAAAGCCACAGTGAGGGTGAACATAGTGAATTCTGACAGAAAATGAGAGGAAGAAAGAAAAAGATGTGAAAGTAAATCTAGTTACTCTAGAAAAGCAATCTTGGCTACAGAAGTTAATGATAAAAACATGCATTTCTACTCAAGTGGTTTTCTCATACCCATTAGAAGTTAAAATGGAACCAGCTCAAAAGAAACAGACCTTGTTAAGAATATCCCATCATGAACATTCACATGCATTTAGCTTCAGTAAAGCTCCTCTGGTTTGGAGAGGGCTCTGGAGCTCCAAGGTCTGTCCCTCATCCAAGGCAAGCCTGGCACAAGGGAGAGGTGGTGATTCCTCATCCACAGGGCCTGGCCTTTGCTGGCAGCTCTTTGTGCCAGGCAGAAGCATCAGTGAAAAGAGATATAATAAAAGCCACGTCTGAATTATTCCAGCACAAGATATTATCTCTCCTTCCAGCCCTTTTCCCACTGTTTCCTCATCTCACTGCAGCTCCAACACTGCTGGAGCTGTGTGTGGGGCACTCAGCCCAGCTGCCCCTGCCTGCAGTGGGCGAAACCAAAACCAGCTGATAACCAGAGACAGCTGCCAGCACAGAAGACATTCAGCAAATATCCAGCTATATTTTTAATGATTTTTTGGATGCCATGAAAGGAGGATGAAGGATTTAAAACCACCATGAAGCTCAGTTTATTTAACCTTGGGCAGTGCAGCAATGCCTGAGATGCCAAAGCTCCAGGTGGGCAGGCAGAGACATCTCCTTTTGGTGAGTGCAAAATGACTTTCTGACTCCTTTTGACCACCAGGCAAATTGTTCTAGCTCTCCTGCTGTTGCAATTTGAGAGTTTGCAGTGCTTCCTTTCCAAGAACCACTTGGGAGCAATATAAATGATGACCTTCTTTGGAAGGAAGATGCAACCTGTAACAAAGGTCTCATTAGCCTCCAGTGGGGACACACACTCACGAGCCTCTGTGGGACACTGGAAATCTCTCCCTTCAAAATTAACAAAGAGCCTTGTGACACTGTGGAGTGAATTACACTTCTTGGACTCTTGGGACCACCGTTCTGGACTTCTCAGAAAGAAAAACTTCCAAGAGAATAAATGAAAAGCCTCAATCCAAACTCACACAAGCACTTGTGGGTTGTCTTTTTGGGGCCAAACACATTAGAACCAAGACTGTATTTGCCTGCTAAGAAACAGGAGTCACTTGAAAGAGGAAAGGAGCAGACTGGGAACTTGGAATACCATGTGCATGGGTAAGAAATATTCCTTTGGTTTCACCCACAGCTCAGTATTTTCTCTGGAGTGTGCAATCCCAGCAGCACTGTACAGCTTTTACACCACCCAGTGTTATACCAGCTAAGTATGGATCCCTAAAGCAACCAGAAGATGGAGATTTATGAGCCTGATACTGCTTCAAATAATACATCCAGCCCTTGATCAAGCAGTACAGCCTTAGGTGGGCCTGTGTGACACAGTATGGAAAGTGGGTTTGTGTTGGGTCAGTTGTCTCTCTGTGGCAGCACTCACAATATTGTGTTTCCTTGCAGACACTCAGGGAAGCACAGCACCTGCTCCCAAGGCCCTTGGAATCAAAAGGCAGACAGGCACCCAGCTAAAAAGGGGAAAAAAAAAAGTTAGGAAGGAGAAACAAGGGTGGTAGGATGGAAAGTGGTCGCTGTCTTCTCCCTTTTGTCACGGATCCCCCTTTACAGACAAGACAAAAAGCAGCCAGTGAAAATCCTTACTATTCATTTTCCTTGGTACTGAGATCAAAAGAAACCAGTTGTGTTTTTTTCCTAGAAAGTCATTCCATAACCTTTACCAGAAAAAAAAAAAGGAGATGGGATTGCTTTAGGCTTCTTGAGGATTTCCTACAGGAAGCGCCCTGGAAAATGACTGAGATGACAACATGTGCTTTTCAAAATGCAATGTCTCCATGGACATTGAGATTTTACACACCAAACTCATACTCTAAAAATAGATAGACTAAAAAACAAAATTTAAAAAAAAGAAATAGAACCAGAAATCCCCGCAGTGTTTTCTCCAGCAAGCAGTAAGTGCACAGTCTATCTTTCTTAAGTGCAATACACTCCACTATCAATTTGTGCACTGGACCATTTTTCCTGAAAGTAATATCCCCAAACATAATACAGTGTTTATTTAGCTCTACAATTGCATTACCAGTGTTTCAGAGTTTAAAACAAAATGAAGACAAATCAAAAGACCTTGGTAAAAGAGGAAAAAAAAAATGTATTACATCAGGTTCAGGAAAGCTACAGGAGACAGGCAGCACAAGGGACCAGGATTTGTATCCAAAGAGGCAACACAGAGAAGGACCAAGCAAAGGCTGACCAAGAAGTGCAGGCAGCAGACTGAGGCTTCTATTACTATGAGAACACATGGATTTCTTGCTCTCCATATGGCAGCTGTGCTTTCCCAAGAACTCTACCTGTTGGCAGATGAGAGATCCTGCTGTGTGCATCTGAGGCAGGAGGGGAGTGGAGCTGCATCCTCAGGCTCAGGAGCACGGGAATGGTTTGATGCAGAGCAGGGGACACACAACTCTTAAAGGTGTTGGCTTGATCAAAGCTTCCCTCACCAGAGATCTCCATTTTACACATGGGAAAAACTGAGACTCATAAAGCAAATTAGAATCAGGTTTAGAGTTTTGAGCTAAGCCTCCAGGACTTGTTTTATGGATAAAATCTGTAGCCATCCTGTGTTTTGGTTTGATTGTCTACAGGGCTACAAATACCTTAGCCTGAATTTTCACCACTGGTTAGCAAAATTTACACTTCCTTTGAAAAGGGAGGTGAAATACAAAGAGCAATTCTTTTAAATGAAATATGAACAGCAGGGCTGACTGCTTTCTTACACCACCAAAACTGAGTCCACTCAGGAATGCTCCAACAGAAACTTCCAATAATGCTAATAATAATCTGTGAGAGATTCTGTGCACAAACTGTCTAGAGCCCAAAATAACCCAAAGGCATGCTGGAACTGTCAAGTTACAGCAAGTTTAATGTTTGTGCATTGCATGTCTTACAAGGCAATTTTACTTGTTAAATATGCTAAATTCCACTTTTAATTTATGTATGACCAAACATCCCTTATAAAGTTTTAAGAATGTCTCCTTCTAATTATGGTCCTGTCTTCAGCTTATTCACACAGTTTGCTTATAGGTCTGTACAGGTTTAAATCCATTATTATTGCAAGGATTATGTTTACCTGGAGGGCAGGTTTGCTTCTCCACAAAGCAAACCTCCATGTAATTAAAGAATAGCTACTTCACTCCTGCCTAATGTGACTGTACCAGGCATCAGATACACAGGAGTTAGTGAAAAACAGCATTTGGTGTAGGAAACTGCAGCCCTACAGTGCAATTAGACTTACTAATGATGTTACCCCACAAGGATGCCAGCCACAGTGATGCTCTCTGTCATCCCAGCCCCCTGGTCCTCATGTGACACACAAATCCAAATGAGAGCTCTGTGACAACATGGGAAAATACCTTCTAGGCTTTAAGCCTGCGTTTCTACTCATCAACAACAACAAATGTACTTGAAGCAGAAGCCATTTGCTAAGTGCCCCCACAGAATCCTGGAATGCCCTGAGTTGGAAGGGATCCTCAAGGATCATGCAGTGCAACCCCTGGCCCTGCACAGGACATCACCAAGAGTCCCTCCCTGTGCCTGTGAGCACCACCCAAACACTCCTGGAGCTCTGGCAGCCTCGGGGCCGTGCCCATTCCCTGGGCAGCCTGGGCAGTGCCAGCACCCTCTGGGGGAAGAACCTTTCCCTGATCTCCGTCCTAAAGCTCCCTGGCCCAGCTTCAGCCCTTCCCTGGCCCCATCCCTGGTGATGAGAGTGAGGAGCTCTGTACCTGCCCTGTGCTGCCCCTCCTGAGGATGTTGAAGACCACAATGAGGTCTCCCCTCAGTCTCCTCCAGCTGAACATTCCAGTGCCCTCAGCTGCTCCTCACACAGCTTCCCTTCCAGACCCTTCCCCATCCTCGTGCCCTCCTGTGGATGCTCCCTGATGGTTTAATGTCCTTTTCACTCTGTGGTGCCCAACCTGCCCCAGCTCTGGAGCTGAGGCTGCCCCAGCCCAGAGCAGAGCAGGACAATCCCCCCATGGCCTGGCTGGCCCTGCTGGGCCTGGAGCCCCAGGGCAGGGATGTCCCTGCTGGCCCCAGAGCACTGCTGGTCAGATCCCACTGGCCACCAACCTGGACCCCCAGGTCCCTTTCTGTTGCACCACTGTTGGCTGAATCTTTTCAAATCAATCATGACATCCTGCATCTCAGCTCAAAGTTGGCCAGCAATGTGGAAGACTGCAGAGAATCATGAGATATTTTGGGTTGCAAGGGACCTTCAAGACCATCTACCTTCAACCCCCTGCTGTAGGCAGGGACACCTTGCACTAGACCAGCTGTTCAAAGCCCAATCCCAAGAGATGTCCTCCTGTTGTCCCTCACCCTGATCTGCTGAGATTTTCAAAGACCATTGGATAAAGTCCATTTTAACTGAGCAGAGCCACCAGTACTGCTGCACATCCTTGCTGCACCAGACTGTACATCTCTCCTATCCTCTCAGCAGTGTCAGATGAAAATGTACTGACAGTGACAGAGCAGGCTTGGCACGGGGTCCCAGCCCTCTGGAGCAGCACTGGTGGCCACCACAGCCCTGGCCAGCTGGCACAGGCTGCTCTGAGAGAGCCCTCCCAATCAGCCAGGGGCTGGGGCAGCACAAAGGCAGCCACGGGAAAGGCTCACAAATGAGCTCACGGTGTGTGCACAGGCACTGCCTGCCAGGCAAACTGCCCACGGGCATGGGAACAGGGCAGGGAGGGCTGGAGATGAGCAGGGAGAGCTGGAGATGGGCAGGAAGAGCTGGAGATGGGCATGGAGAGCTGGAGATGGGCATGGAGAGCTGGAGATGGGCAGGGAGAGCTGGAGATGGGCAGGGAGAGCTGGAGATGGGCAGGGAGCACCAGAACTGGGCAGGGAGCACCAGAACAGGGCAGGCACCACCAGAACCGGCCAGGGAACGTCAGAGCAGGGCAGGGAGAAGCAGAGCAGGGCAGGGAGAAGCAGAGCAGGGCAGGGAGAAGCAGAACTGGGCAGGGAGCACCAGAGCCTGGCAGCTGTGGGCAACCCAGCACAGCAGCAGGAGCGGCTGTCTGGCCACAGCCACTGTGCCAGTGATTTCTGTCCATGCTGACAGCGTGCAAGAGAGCACCAGCAAGCCTTGCTTGGAGCATATCTAATCCAAATGGCAGTGTGGAAGTCTGGAAGCCTATCTGGCAGTTTTCTATTCAGACATTAGGCATGATGAAAGCGTGGTGGAAGGACAACGTGAGAGAAAACATGCCAGATTCTGCAAGTGTGGACATGGCCTTAAATTTGTATTGGCCAGGAAAAAACAAACTGTCACCCTTCTAATAAGCCCTGCTCCAAGCACATCCTTTTGGAAAATGAGTTGGCCAGACATTTATCTCGGCCAGGGCAGAGATGACTTTATTTTTGATGGAAGTTGGCAGGAAGGAAGCCAAGGAGGCTGAGCTGCTATGTGTTTGCAATGAGAGAAGCGATTGTGAATGTCCATCTTACACTCTCTTCCACAGTCCATCAGAGAGGAATGCTGCATCATTCATCTGCACATCAGGACACAGACATGCTTTCCCACACTACACCTCAAGGCCTATCGATCATTTTTCACTGAAAATTGTTTCCCAGAGCCTGGAAGATCTCAGAACTTTGGAGCAATTAAAATTCACTCCATTTCCTTCACCTGTTCTGTTGTGTTGTCCAAAAAAGTCTGTGCAGTTTATTCAGTGTGGCTTACTTGCCTTAAACACGGAAAGAAGCTGTACAAACAAATCCTTCTAAGGAAATCTATGGGCTTTAAAAGACTGGACTACACTAACCTCTGGAAGAGAACAGTGATAGCTGCAAACTCTTACACATAGAAAGTAATTAAGACTGAGTAAATGAAAAATGCTCCAAGAGCTCAGTACTCCCAGCAGCCAGACATTCTTTTTGGCATGAATTCTCCTTTTTTTTGGGGTGCTGCGAGGAGCTGAGGGACTGGAGGGGTTGCAGAGGAGGTGGGGGATGCTGTCAGCACGTTGGTGCAGATCAGGAACCCTCCATGGGAGAGGTCCGTGCTGGAGCTGCTGCCGAGGCCCACGGGCTGCCTGACCCACCTCCCTCCCCAGCACGTGCCCATCAATCTGCTCCCCCTCCGCCGTGGTTCTGGGGATTGACTGATTATATTTATCACACTTGTAGTTCACAGGGCAATGGTTTAAATTTCATTCAATACACTCCATCTGGGAGCGCTTTTAAAACACACCCACAAGCACATTTCTCCCTCTCACCCCGCACCCCCGCAGCGATCAGCCATCTGTACTCTGGAAACAAATCCTAAAAAATTATTCTAAATTAAAAACTCATTTTAAAAGAAAAGTAGTATTAAACTGTTTTATAAACATAATAAACCACAGTAAGCCTTGGTTGCAATAAATATCCAACTCTTGCCTACAGCTATTAGAATCCACAAGCGTATTTTTAAGTTTGCTAGCAAACAGTATATTTATTCTGACCATGATTTGTCTTCTGTGGTTTAATGCTCTCTCATGTTTCTTTCATATGTTTACAGAGGTGGGGGGAGAGAAGAGAGAGAGAAAGCAGGCTGTCCTGAAATCTGTTACAGACTCCTGTAAGCCCTGATGGCTCTTGAAGGACTGCCACTTCTGCACTGGGGCTGGCTCAGCCTGGGGACAGCAGCATCACAAAGACATGCACTGTCCGCCCTGCCTCAGGTACCTTTGGTCACATGTGGTCAAATTTGTCACAGAAAAAAAAAAAAAAGGAGAACAAGAGCAAGTTATAGACCATAATGCAGAGAGGCAGCACAGTGGGAATTTGCTGCCTCTAGCAGAGGTGCCTACACACAAAAATAAGGGTATTTGTGGGAGGATGAAAGAAGGTAAGAAAGAAGGAGCAGTGACTGAAGACAGAGGCAGACATGGTAAAGGAAATAACATTCAATAATAGGGTCATATGTGGGGTAGAGGTGGTTTAGTCATGTAGCCCTGAGATAACACCCATGTGCTAGTCTGTAACACAAAGAAATCAGGATGCTAATTATTTCTGTTGTATGGGAGATAATATCATATTTAACATCTCAAAGGACTTACAGTCTAGTAGAGCTGTTGGTTCACCAGAAGATGTTGGTAAGGAACAAGCTGATGTTTCCCCCAGCTGATGTGAACTGGGCAGAAGGTGGGGCACAATGTGGGGCACTGCCTCAGCCCCATGGGCAGGGCTCAGCACAGGAGCTCCCGCAGCTCAGAGCCCACAGGAGCCTCTGCAGCAGCCCAGGGATGGAAGGTGTGGAGCCATCCCAGGCTGTGTGTGCTGGGAGATGGCTTCATCCTCCCCCCACCCTGATGGAGCCATTTCCACTGCAGCCCTGGGGACTGATGTCAAAACACTCTGCATGTGGCCATGCAATGACTTCAGAAGAGAAGTACACTTGATTTTTATCAGATGTTTGAGGCTATGGTTTTATAAACTGATGGAACACGTGTCAGCAAAAGCCCCTAAGCAGTCCTGCTGCCTTCAGAAGTTACTGGCAAATGTATTGCTTTCAGAGACCCTCTGTGGAAAACCTGTACTCCACCTGGTGCTTTGCACCCCCTGAAATCACCAGATTTTTACTGGATTCAATTATTACCAATTATCTTATGAGATGTGATCTGACCAAAACTAAGCAAGTGCACTCAAAGGTCTCCAAAGAGGAGGACACCTTCCATGCAAGAACTGCACCAAGGTTTCAGGGATTAGGTACTTCCAAAGTTTCTCCACGTGCATTTAAAAGAAAATCAATGCAATCAGGTTAACTACAAAGATGTTCCTTCCCATTTTCAAGACTCTTATAGCTCATGGTATGTGAGTAACTAATACAAGTTAGGTTTTAATGACTGGAATTTATACTGCTACCAAGTGTTACCCCAAAAAAGAGGAAAGGGAAAGTGATGGAGGGCAAAGAAGTCCTGAGCAAAGCTCCCACACTAAAGAATTTATAAGCAAGAAGAACAAACATTCTCTCTGGGAATTACTCAAGGCAACATAGCAAAGAATTATTGCACATAAACTAAGGTTACATAAACAGTCTAATAAAATCCTGAGACTGATTTATGGAGCAGAGACATTTTGTAGTGTACTTCCACGGACAGCAGTTTCTGCTCAGAACAGCAACCATGTTGTAATTAGTGAAAACCAACAGAGCATCCTATTTAAGAGGGGATAATAATAAGAGCCAGAAATATAAATAAATAAATAGCCCAAACCAACAAAATCAGTCAAACTCTTCTTCCTAAAGTCAGATACATAAAGTAATGGCTGGAAAAATTTGATCTTCCCTGAAATAACCTCTGTAAACATGTGCAGAGATTTACCTAATTTTCAATGAAAAAATTTGGTTCCCTGGAAGTGATGACCTCTAAAATTATACACAGGGCAGAAAGGATGCCCAAGGAGCCCCAGCTCAGTGTGTCACATGGGATGGAGCACATTTTCCCAGTCCTAGGGCTGGTACCTGCTTTCCATACAACATTTTTGTCATCATAGAATATTCTGAGCTGGAAGGAACCCACGAGGATCATCAAGCCCAACTCTTCAGTCAGTGGCCTATACAGGAATCAAACCTCACCTTGGTGTTCTTAGCATTGGGCTGTAACCAACTATTTTACTGCGGTTTGTGACAAAACTGGCTTTGGTGTCAAGGTCAGAGACAACATCATCTCAGTGCACAAAGCCAAAAGAACACCAGCAGTCCCTCCCTGCCCAGCAGCCCAGCCTTCCCAGCCCTCTGCCACCAGTTCACTTTGCTCAGCAGGCTCTCCAGCCAAGCTCCTGACTGACACATTTTGCTGTCCCCTGTCCAGCCCAGGCCAGCTCAGTGAGTCCCTTGTGCCATCTGCCCTACAGTTCTGGCCAGAAGCCTCTCAGGGAGAGGGGTGGGAGGATGGCAATGCACCAAGTGTCCCTGCAGTGTGTGTGACAGGATTCACATCTTCCCGTGCTGTCCAGGCTCTTATGCAGTTTAAATATAAGACTTATTCATGCACATAAACTACAACCAATGCCACAGCCTTAAGTGATGACTCATTTAGGTTGTAGCTACTACTTTTCTTCCTTCCATGATACAGAAAGGTGATGAAGCTGGTAGTGGTGGTGGTTGTCATCATTTCTAATTCTCCCAGGTAATTGTGACACTGCTATGGGTCTGATACACAAGGTGGGCTGGGAGTGACAAGATAAAGGTGGGTCAAGAGCACAGAGGGGTTCCCCTTGTCCACGGTGGATTAAAGAACCCAGACATGTACTAGAGGAACTGAGTCCCAAGGGGGCTTCCTCGAGGGGGTGGTGTTACCGATCCAGGAGCACAAGGACAAAACCAGGTGAATTTGTGCAGAAGTGCAGCCAACACATCACTGGGGCCTGGCAGGGCCTGCCTGCCACCGCCGGCTCCCTCCGGAGCCAGCAGCCTTTACAAGCGTTCATGAAGCCTCATGGAGAATAGGGCTGCGAAAGTGCTGAGGCCCCTTTAAAACAGATTCTCCCAGAGAAACTTCCAGAAGGAGAGGGCTCGAAACAGAACTAAAGAGTGCCATCTGCTGCAGAGAGCTGGAGCAGCCTCGGGCCGGCCGAGCAGCGGCCGGGCAGCGGCAGCGCCAGAGCGGGCACCGAGCTGGGGCAGGGCAAAGGCTCCCGGGGGAGTCGGGCACAGAGGGCCGAGGGCTCCTGTGGGGTTCCTGAACCCTCTGGTCTGTCTCCAGTGGCTGCAGCCACATTCGCTGCAGGCCCACGGGCTCTGGGATGGGATGCTGTGGAGGCCGGGCCAGGCCGTGCCCTGATGCGCCTGGAGCTGCCGCCGGCCTCGCGGGAGCACAGCAGGGATGGATAAACCTGCAGCTTCATCTCCCGACTGCAATCTGCTCCTGTTGGCTTTTACTCCAGCTCGCAGTGTGGCACCTCAGGGGCTGCTTGCTGAAGAAAGACTTGAAGAGCAAGGTTGGAACTTCAGAGGGTTTCCACATCTCGCAGGAAAAGTCTCAAGCAAAGCAACGCTCGGAGCACAGCCAGCCATTTGGGACAGCAAAGGGATGTGTGGCTGAGGGCAGAGGGACACGCTTGGGAACAGGTTCCAGGCTCAGCCAGGCACAGCCCTGGCACAGCGGCATTGTCCCCACACCGCCACCTGCACCTGGCACCAGCCCCGCTGGGCACGGCACCGCTGCAGGGTGCGAGAGCACCCACTGCAAATGCCCAAGAACCGCCACCGGCTCCGGCCCAGCCCTCGCCGGTCCTGCCTTTCTTCCCGGTGCCTTTTGTCCCTGGTTTTCCCTGCGAGTGCCGAGCGGAGCGCGGCGAGCGGCGCCCGCCCTGGTTCGCAGCCTGCAGATGGTGCTACCGACCAGCTTTTCCCCGATCCCAAAGTTCCCTGCAGCCCGAGGAAAAGCACCCGTGTGCGGGCAGCACAGCTCCCGCCCACCCCCAGGCAGGGTGTCCTCAGCCCTCCTGACACGGTCCCCCCTCCCTGCAGCAGCCCGAGCCCGGGAATGGCTGCAATGCCCCAGAGTAACTGAGAGAGTTTTTGAAAAGTCGTTTCACAGCAGCACAATCGCAGCTGTCCTGGTGGAGCTACGGACCAAATAAATGATCCTGGTGCTTGCAGGCATTGCCCTCATCCTGCAGAGATTCACCCCACGAGGGCTCAGAGGGACACCGAGGGCTCCTGTCCTGCCCTGACCCTCTGGCCCCTCTCCATCCCTGATCCTTCCCTTCTCCATCCCTGATCCTTCCCCTCTCCATCCCTCATCCTTCCCCTCTCCATCCCTCATCTTTCCCCTCTCCATCCCTCATCCCAGAAGCTTGGGCAGCACAAGTGAAAGTGCTCAGAGCTGAGCCACAGCTCTCTAAAAAGTACCCATCCCTATTAGGAGTCAGATATAATCCTATTAAACCCATGGGGTTTTTGTAACTCTAAGATAGAGTTGTATCTATTTTCTCCCCATCAGCACAATTTTTTTATTTTTAATTAACTGAACTCACAGCCTGAAATGTATTACAATACAAGTGCCACAAAAATCCACAAACAACAAAATGCCCCTCTTTGCTTACAAATTTCAAAGCTGTTTCTAGATCATGACTCGATGTTCACAAAAAGAAAATACAGGTTTCTAATCTAAGGGAAGAAAATTCTTCAAATTTCCAGCACTTAAGACATTATATTTAGGTGAAAATCTTCCACCATTTTATTTAAAGTAACTTTTCCTGAAGTGTATAACAAAATGTAGGTTCCCTGAGTGCAGCTGGAATACCTTTACAGCAGCAGCCAACACAGTGGGTTCCCCAGAAGCAAAGAAAACCACTGAGTTCCAAAATCCTCTTAAAACCAACGACAGCTGAAGAAGCTGAGCTGCCTTAATAAACTGGGCTGGTTTTATGGCTTTATCCTTCAAGATGCCAAGTATTCCTGCTCCAGCTCAGCAGAATCCTTCAGGACAAGCTTAACTTTAAATACAGGGAGAGTTTTGTTGCAGTTAATGGTGCTGCCCAGGGGCTTAAGATTAAGCACATGCTTAAGTACTTTGCTAGGCCTGGACCCACACTTATGAAGATCAAGCTCTTAAATTTTAGAGCCTGAGTGTATGTTTAACTGTTTATGTTGAGCCTGTCAAACTTTTGGCTTCTGATTATTCCTGCAAGAGAAGTATTACATCAGACATAAAATCCTGAATAATTACTGGTTTGGAAAATCTAAAGACAGCGTGACTGGAAGCAAAGACTTCTTAAGAGTAAATAGAAATTTAATAAAAAGACTTTAAACAAAATTCCTATGGAAGTTTTATAAATAAAACAAGTTCTGACAGGAGGAGAGGGGCACTGAGAGCTTTGGTAAACTCCTGCTCTAGCAGGAGCTGGGCTCAGAACAACGCAGGCAAAGGAGAACCAAGGGAAACACCCCAGGACACCACAGGCAGTGCTGACTGTCCCAGGAGGGCAATTTCACACTACCAGAGAATCATTAGGGTGGGAAAAGCCCTCCAAGA
Source organism: Geospiza fortis (assembly GCF_000277835.1). Classification (NCBI taxonomy): domain Eukaryota; kingdom Metazoa; phylum Chordata; class Aves; order Passeriformes; family Thraupidae; genus Geospiza; species Geospiza fortis. The sequence continues at coordinate 1,481,000 of NW_005054381.1, read as the reverse complement.
CCAGCGAGTCTAACCAGTCCCAGCAGTGCCAGGGCCACCCTGACCCATGTCCCCAGTGCCACATCCACACATCTTAAACCCCTCCAGGGGTGGGGACTCCACCACTGCCCTGGGCAGCTGGGCCAGGGCTGGACAACAAATTCCATTAAATGTCCAACCTGAACCTCCCCTGGCTCAACTCGAGATCATTTCCTCCTACCCTGACATTGTGACCTGGGAACTTTCCTCCTTCATCTCATCCTTCCATCTTCCTCCTCCTCCCTCTGCACCAAGATTGCTTTTTTGTTTTTGTTTTAAAGCTTTGAGGAAAAGAGTCTTGTAAAAGAAGTTTATGTAATACTTCATATAATAGAACTAAAGACGTGAGAGGAACTCTCATGAAATGCTGGAGAAGAAAAACCACTAAATTGCTGTAAAGCAACCAGGACCAAGTGAGATACTACTGTAATTAAACTGCCACTGGCTTCCTTGGGCTCCTTTTAAAACAGCTTTTTTTTTTCCCTTAGAGTCTCTTAATTTCTTTCTCTTCTTTTTTTTCTCCAATGTACTGAAAAAGTAGGAAAATGCTATCTGCTTATTAATGTTTTTATTTCAGTGACCTATATTAATGTTCATTGATAACCTTTGAAAGGGAATATGAGATTTGATACAGCAAAAGCTGTAAATACATTCTGAACTGTAAACAAACAAGGCTTATCTCATCTGAATAAGCAAAGTATTCTGGAGCTGGGGTTGACATTCTTAGCATCTTTTCAGATTGAATAGATAGAACAATAAAAGGACCCAGAAAGCAATTTAAATGCATGGGGTTATAGGTTTGTCAAAAATTATTCTTCACAAACTGGGCCTCAGATCTGTGGGCAGGATAGAGGCTGGCACTCCGAGCCTTCTCAGCTATCGATGCACAGAAGATCACAAACCATTTTATTTTAATTATTTACATCAAACAAAACCCACTACACTAAAGGCACAAATCCTTTCACCATTGGATGTGACAAATCTAAACCAGGTTTGACACTTCCCAATCTCTTTTCCTCTCTTTAAAGCCGGGCCAGCAGTGAGGGAGGGCAGGTAACAAAACTTCTTTGTCTGCAGCTGAGCCAAGCCAGGGCATTTTGTCAGCTTGGAAATCAAGCAAGACATCCCTAATCTCTGCAAAAGGCTAAACCAAGGACATCCCTGAAAGCCTGTACTTCCACTCCCATGCCTTTGTCTCACAGGAGAAGGCATGTAATTATATAAGCATGTAGAAACACTTTAAATGCAACTGTCCTGAGGCTTCAGTCTCAATAAGCTGGATAAAATGAACTCAACCAACTTAAAAAAAAAAAGGGAGGGGGGGGGGGGGGGGAAGCCTGTACTTCCACTCCCATGCCTTTGTCTCACAGGAGAAGGTCTGTAATTATATAAGCATGTAGAAACACTTTAAATGCAACTGTCCTGAGGCTTCAGTCTCAATAAGCTGGATAAAATGAACTCAACCAACTTAAAAAAAAAAGGGAGGGGGGGGAGGGGGGAGATGGGAGCAAGAAAGAGAATTAAAGGTATGTGAGAAAATGTTTCTCAGGCTCTTTATGGCTGATTGAGCTAATTTACTGTGGAATGGGCAGCAGCCTATCTTTAGATAAATGCTAATGAGGACTTTAATGCTTTCTTCAGTCTGGCTGCTACTATTATGCTGAAAAGGAAGGTCAACAGCTAATAAACCCAGTTAACAAGCCATTCTGAACTTCACTTTAGCTTAACACTCTTCAAAGTTGCAGTCATTAAATCCATAGGCTATTAGGAGCTGCCCTCCTGTTTTCACTACGAGCAAAGGCAAACTTTCAATGTAGTCATTAATTGAATTAACAGACTCTAATCCAATTTGCTGTCGTGTAAATTGAAATGCACATAAGAGTGAAGATGTGTGTAAAGGAGTTCCCCCTTTTCAGGCTGCTTTGTGTCAAACTACTTCTGTTATCACTGCTACATGCCTCCCATGAAGGGTGCTCTCATGTACATAACCCTTAACATCAGCTACTCTTTGATATGAATATAGTTTGCTCTGAGAAGGCAGAGGCTGGCAAGACAAAAACATGTCTTACAGCTTATTAAACCCCTCAGCTCAGTGAGACAAGCTGGTTAGCAAGGATCTTAAAATATATTGCCACCATTACATTGTGTTACTCTGCTTTGAAGTAGAGAAATATCACAGGGGCTTGGCAGACAGGGAACCTGGGGTAGGGAGATGTTGAGTGCAGGAGGCTGGGGTAGCCAGGCAGGGAAGGAGAAACCTGAGCATCTTGTGATAGATGAGTAATGGGAAAGGTGACTCTCACAATTGAAGGCAAATATCATGTATCTATGTCAGGAGCAGTTTTATAGATTTATAGCTGTGTTTTACCCCCTTGTGTTGTTCTCAGGGGTGCCCTGGGTTTGGGACATTTGGGAGGGTCACTCGTTCCTGTGGTAGCACCTGAGCTCCAATCAAGGTGTCAGGCAGTGATCTCCAGCACTGGGCAGGGAAGGAGGAGTCCATGGACAGAACTTTGGGACAGGCTAAAGGGTTAAAAAGGTGGAACCTCCGTTGTGGTGGGAAAGATCCTTTGCTCCTGACACCGTGTTTATTTTCTCTATTCAGTCTTCTTTATATTTTTGATAAGGTTTTAATAAACCTTTTATATTTTTAAAAGTGAGGATCGTTTCTCACAGTCTTGTTTGCCAGCCAGAGCCACAGCTCCCCTTTGGGCAGTGGGAAGTGGAGCCTACACTGGGCACACCGGCCTTCAGCCACCAGGAAGAGCTGGATGAAAGCCCCACAGTCACAAAACCATGTCTGAATTAAAAAAAACAAACTAATAAAATCTGATTTTAAAAGGGCAAAAAGTGCTTTGCTTTCTTAAGCTGTGCATTCAACTCTGTGGCAAGTGGCTGCTGAGCCTGAGCACAGCGTGTGCCTCCAGCAGCACCAAGCACAGAGCCTGGGCACAGGGGGGACACCAGGGCCCAGCACATCACAGGGTGGTGTGGGGGCAGCACAGCCCCTCCCTGCGACTGCCACGGAGCTGAACCCGGGTGTGAACAGCAGGAAATCAAGGAATTCTCCAGCTCAGACAAGGAGAGGGAGCTGCTGGATGATCCCACACCTTGCCTCACCTGCAGGAGCTGCCAGCAGGCACCTCACAGCCCACCCCAGGACACTGAGCTCCCCTCAACACTGAGCCCTTCCCTCACCACAAGGGTGCAAAAAGCACCACCACTGCAAATTTAATGGGAATTCAATCCTAGAGAACAAGAACTTCTCCAGTCTCTTACAGAAAGAACTGTATTACAGGCACTTGAAAATATCTAGGTTACCCATTAATCCAAATAAAACACAAAGGCAAGGAAGCTAAGACAGTTATCCACATACAAAGTACTGGCAAGAGTGAGATAAAGCTATTCTAAGCCTACAGAGACCATTTATAATATTCCTTTAATATTGACCTGCATAATTGGCACACTACTGGAGCAGAAATCCAAGCTTCCATTATTGGAGATATGAAGATATAAAACCACATTCAAGAGGCAATAGGACATCTGGAGAGGAAAATGCATGCGTATCCAAATCATTGTGTTCTTTCAGACACAGAAAAATACAATGCAGCTTTAGAAATAACTAAATATAGTAATTTGAGTTCAACTGTAATTAAGGAAGAAAAAAGCATGACTTCCCCCCATCCTTTTAAGACTCATTGTTCAACGTCACAGCGATATTCAATTATTCCATATAAAGAGCATTTACTTTCTTTTCTGCATCATTATTATATTATCCACTATTTGTATGACTACAGAATGAGGAGTAATACAGGCCCCCAGCTGAGACTGACAGCCTCCCTCTGCTCAGCCCTGTGAAGACGTACAGCACAAAAGCATCCCCGAGCAGCTTTGTATTAGCACAGATAAGAAAGCCTGGAAGAAAGGGAAGGTTGGTATTTTTATTTCATGGGTGGGGAAACGAAGGCAAACGGAGAAAAAAAAGACCCAGGACCGTTATAATAAATGATTTCACACAAGATTGGCTCTATCATCAGCAGGCAGGGCTTTGTGGGTTTCAGGGACACATTTTCAAGGCTTAAGCAGGAATTTAAAGCACACATCAAACAGTGCTCACCAAAGTAGATTTTGGCCACAGATTCCTAGCCAGCCCAGAGAAACCCCCTACCCACCCCGAGGCTGTGTGAGCACTGGGTGCTGAACACCACCTTTTGACTCTACTGCCATAACAGGGACCAGGAATCCAAAGGGTCCCTGGTTCTGGCTCAGGGCCTGGCAGCAGGTGCTGCAAATCCTCCTCTGTCAGTAAAACAAATTAAATACCAACAGGCAAAGAGTAAAACCCCAAGCCTACATATCAGCTGGACCACTCATCTGTATTTTCTGACTGCAGCAATGTTTCAGCTGTCAGTGCCAAGAGAAGTCCAACATGCACCTTCAAAACGTGAATATTCTGTCACATCTGATAATTCCTCTTTTCGACAGACACTTTTATCAGGAAGATTGCGACAAGAAAAGGTACTTTAAAAGGCTAAAGTGACAATGGTGGCAGGAGCTGACTCTGGAAAAGCATGTTCATTTAAAATATCAGTGAAAACATACAGGGGGAAAAAAAAAATCTCTGCAGCCTTTTCCAAGTTCCAACAGACACAGACACAAAGTCAAGCAGGACCTGAGGTGTCCATCTCACTGACTAGCTTCACCTAGTGACCAGCAGAAGCCCCTAAGGTTGGCATTGCCATCTGCTGCCCAGAGGCTTTGCAGCTCTCCATGGCACAGCCCTGCAGCTGCAGGTGGCTCTGCACAGGGGAGAGAGCCAGAGCCTGGCCAGCCCCAAACCTCAGCTAACAGCAGCAAAGCTCAGCTAACAGCTGGATCTGGAGCTGACCCCAGGGCTTTAGGGTCTGCTTTGGGGTTTATTACACAAGGCTTCACCACAGAACCCCAGGCTGGGCCAGGCTGGAGGGGCCCAGGGGGTCCCTGGTGGCACCTCCCTGCTCAGGCAGGGCCATCCCAGAGCACAGGGCACAGCACTGTGTGCACAGGGCTCTGCAGTATCCCCGCTGAGGGACACTCCAGCCCCTCCCTGGGCAGCCTGCTCAGGGCTGGGCACTGCCCAGGGCAGAAGTTGTGCCTCCTGGGCAGGGGCAGTGCTGGGCTCAGGCCCTGCCCGTGGCTCTGGTGCCACTGCTGGGCCTGGAGCAGAGCCTGGGCCCTGCTCTGCCCCTCCCTGCACACAGGGACACCCAGGCCTGAGGGCCCCTCTCAGCTGGGGCTCCTCTCCAGCCTGAGCAGCCCCAGCTCCCTCAGCCTTTCCTGGGCACAGAGATGCTCCAGGCCCTCCTCATCCTCACAGCCCTCCAGTTTATGGCAGGTCTGTAGTGCTCCTAAGTAGGCAGAAATCAAGGAGCTTTCAAGCCCATCTGCCAATGTTTTTCTGGATAATTTAAGGTCATGGAGACTAAGGAACCCACACACCATCCATATCTGCAAAAGCACAACATAGACCTTTGCTAAGGTCAACAGATTGAGTAAGTTTGATAAAAATGTGGTTTTTGAAGCATTTGGGGCACGGAATCTGGTTCTGGCTTGTACAAGAAGGGCAGTTTCAGTGCAGTTTTGTTAGCACAGCAGTCTGTAATTTCCAGCCACCAAATAACACCTCAGTGCACGAGACCATGAAATGTGCAGTGAGTGTTCCTCCCTTTCAAACATCATTGCTGCTATGGTGCAGCACACAGCTAGCAAGGCTGTGAGGCTTCTGAGGAGGAGGTGAAAGCCCAGAGTGGCAGAGGAGCTTGTTTGGTTGGTGCTGCAAACCCCACTGTGGGGAAAGGCTGTGCTCCACAGCTGGCACTGGCACAACTCAACCCTCAACCACCAGCCAGGGGATTTTCCTTCTCCCCCAGGTGTCAGTCCTAGGAAAACAGCATCAATATTAATAGGAGACAAAAGGATGCAAGAAACCCTGCTGAGTGTACACCACTGGGAGGTACAGAATGTCACACTGGGAAAATGGATAATTAATGGGTCTTTGTGAAATTTGTGTATTGTAGCGATTTTCACCCAAGAATCTTAGAATGCATTTCAAATGTAATCCAACCTCAGGCAAAAAAAACCCCAAACAAAAACATATTGCTGTAGCACTGTTGTATCTACGTGGAAGTGAAAGGAGATGTGGAAATGATGGAAACCATGGAACAATACCCAAGAAAGGGTTCTCTTGGCTTGATAAAATCCAGTGGCTGCAAGCAGAAGTGAGAAAAAAAGTTGGGTTATAAATAGGATGCTAATTTTTAACTGTGAGGGTAATTAACCACTAGAACAACTTCCTAAGGACTGCAGTGGTTTCTCAATTGCTGGCAATTCAAAGTGAAGACCAGATTTATTTATTTTAAAGATATGCTTGAACAAGAATTAATTACATCAACTCCTGCTTCCCGAGTGCTATAGAAGCTCACTCAAAATGATCCCAATGATCTTTTTTGACATCCTGCTCTTGGATCAGATTGGACAGCAATCCAGAACAACTGGGGGCACTCACAAGGAAATACAATTAAAGTTGCAGTGGTGCTGGCCTGGAGACACCATCCCTGGTCTCAAAGGGTCAACATCTGAACTGAGCATCAACACAGGGAAAACAGTCCTTGGATAAGAATTTATCCACTTGGGGTGCAGTATTCAAATTCCCCTTTACAGTAACAAAGAACAAAAATTAGATGGGGCAGCACCAATTTAAAATTTAATTCCTTTGTAAAAGGCATAGCCATAAAATACCTTTTAGTATGCAAGACACATTTGAGGCTCTGCATCCATTTGGGGGATGTTTTTCTGGGACTTTGCTTGGTTTCCTGTTCCCACAAAGAGCTGGTACTCTTCCCACATCTCAGAATATTGATAACTCACAGACTCAAGTTCACCTTGATACAGTGCAAGAACACAGGGAATTATCAAAGCACTTACATTTTGGGGGGAAAGGACTGGTAAAAGATGGAGTTCAGCAAATGCCCAAACTGCGGTGTGAGCCCATGGTGGAAATGTCTCCCCTTTGCTGTCCCACCCCATGGAGGCAGCAGCAGAGCCCAGGCTGTCCCACTGATGGAGCTGCATTGTTTGTAGCTGTGTTTGGTTGTTTTTATGAACTGACACAACTGTATCACCAGTGCTCAAGCAGCAGGACAGGCAGGAGCATCTCCAGCTGATGTGGCTGACACACTGCAGACACACTGCAGACTCCAGAAACCCCAAATGGAAGCCTTCAGTCCCAAGCACTGCTCTGCAGCTCCTGGGTGCTTTTAGAGCTCTGTGATGGCCCAGGGACTGCTGCCTGTGCAGCACCTCCCTGCCAAGGCAGGCAGCAGCTGAAGGGCTCCACAACAACATGCCAAGGCATTCTGTTTGCATTTCCATTGTCACTTGATGTAATAAGTGTTGATCTCAATTCACTAAACATTTGTGTCAATTTGCCACTCCGTTTGGTTTCGCTTTCAAGGCATTTCTGTTGCATTAAAAATGGCATTACACTATAAATTAATTAGTTGCTTTAAAAACTTAAGGTACATTATAATCCTTCCAGCTCTCTTCTGAACTGTAGCTTCACCTTTTTTCAGTGATGTGCAAGGAACAATTTTTACCGTTAAAATGTAACTTTCAGGAGCTCTCAGAGGAAAGCCCATCAGAGCCAGCAGGTGCTGGAGCATTCCAAAGTGCATTATGGACTGTATTTATAGGAGCTGTCTAGCCACTTAATGGGTTCCTGAATGATTTGCTTAGGTGTTTACTTTTCCTAAAAGCAGTTTATAACCTCTGCTCTTGTCTCTGAAGTCCCTCTTAAATCATTCTGAAAATGTCCCACAGGGCAGTGAGAGGGAAGGGCTGCAGTTGCCCACCTTGGGCTCTGTGCTGTGTTTGCCCTCCAGGATGTGCAGATCTGTTGGCACAGAAATAGGCCACGGCTGACCTCGATATGGGGCTGTGTAATTCCCAGACAGATTCAGCTCAGTAATCCCCAGTGGAGACACTTTCACTCCATTCAGTGCATGTGCAGCCCTGCACCTCTGTTTCACAAGGCTGGACTGCCCAGAAAGGCATTCAGCAAAGCCAAATATTGGCTCTTTGCACCCAGCCTTCAGCAGATGCTTTTCTAACCATGTTTTCTGCATGTGGCACATTCCCTTGTGGTATCAGCAAGAAGAGTTTGGGGCTGCTCCTCTTCCCACCTCCCTCTCCCCCATCCATTAAGAGTGAGAATCTGGCAATGTCACTGCTGCCTCTGTAATCTATCACCTCGAGGCCCTTTCATATATCAATGTTTGACTGCTTTCTATGTAAAACAGGTCATTAAGTTAATCAGAAATTGACTACTACTACAAACACCTTTTGAATAAGGTCAAATTAAGATAAAAGTCCTTGCTCTTTTCGTCTCTCAGCAACAAAGACTATAACCAGGCTGCTAAACCCACCATTAATGTCAGTGTGCAGATTAAATGTCATTAAAGGCAATTTGTCACTTACATACACACTTATCTCAATCTAATAATTAGCAAAAGGTCAGGCAGATAAACCTGTGTGTTTCAATCCACAATAAATTTCAGCTGCAGGAAATGACAAAATAAAAGTTTAACCATATATACATGTATTTATGTTTGAAATATATGTGCATAATTAAGTCCAGGAGAAAAGAACCATCTCTGTTGAAGAGCTAACCAGTTTCAAGCCCTGCTCTGGCACTGCTTAAGCTGTGAAGAAGCCAATTGCAAGATCATGGATCAAAGTAATTCCCCACAGCAGAGAGCAGAGCAGCCCTTGCTCGGGGTGTGACAGCCAGAGAAACAGTCACAGGCACTCCCCTGACCCCATAACCAGCACCACAACTGGCACCCGGGTTGATCCAGCCGAGATGTGAGCTCCGGTGAATAAATTCAGGGACTGAATCACCTCCGACCTGCAAGGTGACCCTTTCCCTTGAGGTGTCAGGGGGCAGTGCAAAGAGAGAAAGCAGCTGGGGAGAAAGCAAACCCTTCAATTCCTGTGCCATCTCCACAAACCCTTCAATTCCTCAGCCATCTCCACAAACCCTTCAATTCCTCAGCCATCTCCACAAACCCTTTAATCCCTGTGCCCTCTCCACACCTCCCCAAGGCTCAGGTGTGCCTGAGGGGTGCCAGCTGCAGCTCTGCATAGGCAAGGAGCAGAGCAGTATGCCCCATGCTGGTGCCTCCTTTTGGCCTCAGTTTGCAAGCCAAAATTGCCAGACAGAATTCTACACCACCTGTAGAAAATGGAATTGTCACACCTGGATTTTGGCAGTGATGGCAAATCTCCTTTCAATGATGCTATGGTGGCAGTGTGGATGGCAGGTTTGGCTCAGAGAGGGGCAGGAGGGCAGGGCTGGGAGCAGGCAGGGAATTCTGCCCCATCAGTCCCACCTGTCCCCAGGGCACAGCCCTGCTGCAGGGCCTGGCACCTGCCAGTGCTGAAGTGACCAGTGTGTGCCAGGCTGGACATCAAACCATGGGATATTCCTTTGTGGAAAGGGATAAACTTCAGATCTCTCAACACAGCAGACACAAACCAAACAGCTTCAAAAATAACACGCTCCAAAGCTGATAACTCAGTACCTGAGCCCTCGCTACCATTGGATCCTTTCCAGCTTTTCCAGCAGGTGAACAAATTCCCAAAGCCGAACCCTGTTCACAGACCATGCTCCCATTGAGTATTTCAGACTTGCCTGACTCCAATGACCATTAACAGTACAATTTCAGTTCCTTCCTGTGAGGATACAGCTGTGATATGGATATTAATAGCTAAATAACATAGAGAGACAGAGCAGTATTTTTCAAAGACATTTTAAATTACTCTGGTCATGTTTTGTTTGTTTTATTTCACATTGGCAGCGCTTAACCCATCTTCAGTGTCTAAATAGGAACTTCCTATGGCAGGGCAGGGGCAAATTGTCAGCATTCAGCCTCTCCCTCTGCTTCTAACAGAGCAGGGACACTTAAGTTAACTCAGGGTGATGATGTGTTGTTTTAATCATTCAAAGCAAAGAAAGATGGTTTCAAGGAATCATGCAATTTACCCAGCTTCTTGTCACAAAGGTACTTCATGATTAATGGAAAGTAGATGTGTGAAACAATATATTACAGCAAAACAGGATTTTATGTCCCTTAGCTGCAGAAATTTTTGGATACCTTATTTAAAGAAGAAAAATAAATCACAGCAAGCATGAGTTTTAAAAGCAATGACAAATTCCTCTCAGCACAGGTTTTTAAAGCTTCATTGGGGATTTTTTTTAAGGTTTACATAGGGATGGGACATAGCCTTAAAGAATAACTCAGCCTACTGTTTACAGAGAGAGCTGCTGCTCTGTCTGACCATCATCAATCAAGCTGGGTGGAAAACTCTGCTCATCCATTATTCATGTGCTGCACCATACCTCCCCAAAAGGTAAACAATTAAAAGAGAAAATACAAAGGATGGTAGGGGACAGAACCAAAGTCATCTACAGATTACAAGATAGAATCTGAAGGAGAAAATGTAAGGAGATGAGTGGAAGAGCTGAGCATAGATCCAAGTTTGGCTGCTGGTTAATGAGAGCAGGGAACAGATCCCAACAACAAACCACATCCACAGGTGTGTTCTCATCTCATCATCTCAAGTCTTCTTCATGTCCATACAGAAGATGTTATTCCTAAACAGCATCACAGCAAAATATCCCCAAATATTCCTAAAGTAAAAGAAAAATGCAATTTTAAAAGAATCCACCTCAAACACAGCTGCTTCAGGACTGTCTGGTCCCTTTAACTTCAGGCTCTGTCCACATTGAGGAAAGAAAACCCATCTGTCCCACCTCTCATGGTGTAACAGGGAGGCTTCTTCTGGCATTTCAAAGAGCTGGCTGGAGCAGCTGAAAGCTGCAGGAAAAGGCCTTGGGTTTCAAGAGAAGCTAGTGATTTTGGACTTCTCAGGGGTTTGGCACATTTTATTAGAGGATGGACTTTGGCATCAACACTACAAAGCAAACACCTGAAGGACACTGTACTCACAGTCCCTCCCAGCTCTTGAAAACTGAGGCTGCAGTGTGTTTAAAACCTCCCTGCTTTTCTCCTTATGCAAGTGCATCAGCTGTCACCACCTGTACAAACTGATCTGCAGGAGACTGATCTGAGGAAGCACAAGAATTTTTATCTGGTGTTTGGTTTTCAAGATCATCTGACGCCTCAGGTTTTAGCTTTCAAATTTTCAGGTTCTGTGCTGCTTTAGTGTGTGAGTCTGGGCTTCATAGTAGGGGATGGTGAGCTCTCTGCACGGAGCAGGGAGACAAAACAATTCCTTCTCTAGCTGGGGACCAAGGACAAGTGATCCAAATCTCAGGCCCAAGACCACAAACAACATGGGCTGAAGAAGGGAAACAAGCAGGATGGGACTGCATGGGCTGGAGCTGGAATTGGACAATTAGCTTCAAGATGCAAATGGAGCAGAACTGATAAAAGTGAGAGACCCCGTGACTGGGTGTGCATTTTGGGACCATTTTGGTTCATCTTGGGTGCAGCCCTGGCTGGGCTCTTGTGCTGCCCAAGGTGGATCTATGGAGGCCTCCTAATAAATCCCTACTTTATTCTTTGGCTCTGTCCAGCCTCTGCTCTAGGTCAGCCTTCACAAGGCATCAATCTATGGGTTGGAGATTCTGCCACTGGGATCTCAGTGTCCTACAATACTCATCTTGGAGAGTGTGTGCATGTCTCAGTGTCCCCTCTGTCAGAGCTCTCGCACTCTCTGCTAATGTAAGGAACAAAAGGAAGCATGTGGAGCCTACAGGACTACAAGGAAAAGATTAATCAAAAGATTAATCCTTCATCCTGAGGTCCAAAACACACACCCCAAAGCCAGTGAAGAGCTGTGAGTGGAGGTGGATCCAGAGTCATTTCCCAGCCCTCCATAATGAACTGCTCTCTCCCAGCACAAAGGAGACAGTGTCCTGACTGACACTGACATTATCATTTGCTCACCACGGGTTTATATCCACAAAGTAGGAACTTTTTTCCCCTTGTCTAAGTGGTGTAAGAACGTGAAGGTCAGGCTGAAGCAGCTTTGACTGTGCTCACTCGTACTGCTCTGCCTGAGAGTGCCAGTGCCTTGGGAAGGTCAGGAGTCTGCCAGAACAATGTGCTACCCCACAGCTGTGGTCAGGACTGCTATGTTTAAAGGTTACAGTGATTAAGCACTGTGATTAATTTAGTCTCAGCAGAATCAATTCCACTCAACTACTAATCTAATTTACATCCTGGAGAGGACTGTGCTCTTCCCTGGTCGGCGTGGGTTTGAATTTAGATTCATTTTTCCCTAAGAAGTATGTTTTGAGGGATCACGCTGCAATTAGCAAATGTTTTGACAAAGCTAATGGGAGAGTTCTGTCTCTGTGTCACTGCTTCCTGCCATCTGCCCTTTCATAAACCACAGCCAGTTCCCAAACCTCCTGAGTGTGGATCTGGATTGAAGGATCTGGAGGAGGATGTTGGGTGTTGCTACCCCACTGTAAGTGCACTGTGGCAGGGAAACCAATGCCATAACTTCATTCAAAATGCCTGGGCAGCATCATAAGCAGCACAGGAGCAGGCCAAGGGTAGGGATTCTCCCCCTCTATCCTGCAGTTGTGATACCCCACTGGAGTCCTGTGCCCAGCTCTGGTGTCCTCAGCACAAGAACGAGCTGGACCTGCCAGAGTGAGTCCAGAGGGGGCCACAAAGATGCTCCAAAGGCTGGAGCCCCTCTGCCATAATGGAAAGGCTGAAAGAGGTGGGATTGTCCAACCTGGAGAAGACAAGGCTCTGGGGAGACCTTAGAGCCCCTTCCAGTGCCTGAAGGGCTCAAAGAGAGCTGGAGAGAGACTTTGGACAAGGGATGGAGCAACAGGACAAGGGGGAATAGCTTCCACTGCCAGAGGGCAGGGTTAGATGGGATACTGGGGAGAAATCCTTCCCTGTGAGGGTGGGCAGGCCCTGGCACAGGGTGCCCAGAGCAGCTGGGACTGCCCCTGGATCCCTGGCAGTGCCCAAGGCCAGGCTGAATGTGGCTTGAAGCACCCTGGGACAGTGCAAAGTGTCCCTGCCCATGGCAGGGGTGGCACTGGACAGGTTTTAAAGTCCCTTCCAAGCCAAACCATTCTGTGATTTTTCCACAGTTGAACAGGATCCATCAGGAAAGATTTATTCCTAAAAAACAAGATATGTTTGTCAGACTCAAAAAATTGATGAAGATTACACAGGGGGTGTAAAAGCAGCAAATGCAGGATAAGTGTAGGCAGATGGGTCTACTAAAGCAGGATTCTTGTAGCCACAAAGAGGAAGAGGGGATACATAGTGAATTGCCATCAAAAACAAACCATGGGACTCTATATGTCAGTATGTATTGAGTAACAGGCAGATTATACCATTATATTCTGAAAATGCCATATTGTTTTATTCTGAAAAATCACTGCCTAAGTTAGAGGTGAGTGCAAGACAGACCTTTATGCCACTCAGCCAAACATTTAAGTTAAAAATCTATAGCTCTCAGGACCAGCAGGGACGTGTGATCTTGAGAGAATCCCCATTCACAGGCAATATAAAGAAATTACTTTAACTGCTATTATATGGTTAGTGTATGACTCAAAGTCACTGGAACATGCATACCTGCTAATTTTTAGTTTTCATTCTTAATAGTAATTTCCAAAATTTATCAAGAACTTCCCTTCTTTAGGGAAGCATGGGAATGGCTGAAAATCACATAAGCATCTCCTCTGAGCAGACCAAGAGGAGAAAACAATTGCTCCCTAAGCCTACAATGGATTTGCTCTGCCACAACTGATATAACATTAGGATACCTGCAGCCAGGGCAACCTGAACCCTCACAGAACACTCCTGCTGAGCCATCTTTACTGTTAGCTCCCTCACCTTCCTGCAGAAACACCTTCAATTATGGATACATCGGAGGAACCCGATCTGCACCGCCCCCGGCACATCCTGATCCCCATCGCGTCCGTCTCCCTCGCAGCCCAAGTGCTCCTGTGTTTTGTCAATACCAGCCTAGTACAGCTTCAAATATTTAGCTTAACTTGATCTTCCGAGCTGCAGGAGAGAAAAGCCAGAGTCTCCTAACACCATTTGTTGAACAAACAATTGATCCCAGCAGAGGATGGCGGGGCTGCTCCGCCCCCGGGCCGCCCGCGTTCCAGCGTGACAGATGCCAGTGGTGACAGCTCCGTCACTTGGCAGGCCAGGCTGCGGCGGGGGTGACAGCTCCTCTGATTCCTTCATCAACCGATGTGACTGAGTGACCTTTTCCAGTCTCAGCAGCTGCCTCCCTTCTTGATTCAATCATGGCAGAAAATAAGTCCCTTTGGGGAAATCCTGCCCTTTCCGTAATTTGAAATGACCGCGATTGTCATCGGGCCTTGTTTGCTAAATGCGCTCCTGAGTGGTGGCAGAGTCCTCAGCAGGAGCACGTGGCTGGCGTGCATGTGAGATGGGAGAGCTGGATGCTCCTGGGAGAGCCTTGGGAATGCTCAGAAATTCCTTGTCAATATTTCCCTGACCCTCGAGGGGGTTTCCATGGCTGCTGTGAGAGACCCTGGGTTGGGGAGGCATCCGCTCACCTCTGGGTTTTTGAGAAGGAACAAAGTGCAGCAGCATGAAAAATGGAATGTGTTCATGCAGCTCCACAGACACACTTTGTTCTTCACGGTGGGAAAAGAGAAATGCCCTTAATTAATAACAGTGACAGAGCAAGGGGGTTTCAAGTTGCTTTGCCATAAGCCTGCTTTGCATCCCTGCTCGTTTATCAGGCTCGCCATGGCTGCAGGCATGGGGAGATTGCCACGGCTCTCACTGCACCCCAGCCATTAGAGAAAGCAAGTAAAATAAAAAATATAATAAACCAAAGTTCCATGAAATGAGCAGTCAGTTCGGAATTGCAGTGTAAGTCTGTTGTGGCTCAGCCTCTGTCTGCTTCACGCCTGCTTTCCACATAAAATTGAGCAATTGAATCGTACCAGCACAAATGCTTCAGAAAAGTGAATTTCAAAGTTGCTCCCAGGATTAAAAGAATCATTATTTACATCTTCACAGAATTACTTTTGCTGAGAAATCACATCCTCACAGCTAATCACAGCACAGATTTATTTTTGGCACAAGGACTGCCTGTCTTTAGGTATTACCCTGGCTCCCTCTGTGGCACTAAGTCAGCCCCTTCCACCCACAATAAATTGCAATAAGCTTCATTGGGGCTGCCTCCCATGCTGTATAATACCATCACAGAGCTGTCCTACATGACAACACAGCTAACATGACAAGTGAAATTTTAATATTTGTGATAAACTCACAGATTACCAAAAAACCTATCTATAAGATAGAAAATTCAAGCAACAAAGAGGAAATCACAACCCCTCTGTATATATTCGGGCTAAGGGTAAAAGAATGGGCTGAAATTATTCAATGTATTCTCCTGTAAATCATTTACTGCACTCCAGCAGAGAAAATGCTGTTTAGGCAGTGTGGGACAGGGCAGGGGATTGCAGGGCCACAGAAGAGCTGCAGAGACAGAAGAGCCAGAGGAACATGCAGTGCCCAGGCTCTGCCGTGCTCAAAGCAGTCTCAGCCATGACTCTGAATGCCATAGTCCCAAGTGCCCCAGGAATTCAATCTGCTCTCTGCTGAAAGCTCATTTCCCAAAAGCATGATCTGTGTTTATCTCCTGTGTTTACCTCTATTTCCTTCTGTGCTTTTGACACACTGATGGCAAATGGTGCCCACTGCCCACCCAGCCTGGGCTGGGCTTGGCTTTAAGCTCCTTCAGGGTCATTCCTGC
>NW_005054381.1:1463451-1465107 GCF_000277835.1 Geospiza fortis | reverse complement strand
TCCTGCTCAACTCCAGAGTTCTGGGATCCTTCAGGCTGCTTCACAGGGTAAGAGCTTGAATTATTGAATTGAATTTCCCAAATTAGAGGGAAAGATGAGGGAGGGATGGTTGTCAGGCAGAGAAGCAGAGGAGAATTTCCCAGCACAAAGTGCTGCTGGTGCTCAGGGCTGCTGGAACCTTTGCTGCACCTTGCCATTATTGAGGGATTACAGGACCTTCTGTGCAGCTGCTGAGCCTGCCAAGTCCCACGAATGCTAACCAAAATCCCACACAAGCTGCTAAAATCTTCAGGGGGTTTTACAAGACAAATTTCAATAATCCTTTTAAGTGCTTCTTTAGAATCGAGCATGAATTTGCCAAATCCAGGGTAGCTTATTCTTCTTAAATTCATAACACAACCAACTAGTGCTACGTGCCTTGCAAGGAACTCCTAGTGCTCTCTTGAATAAATGCTGCAGAATTTTAATATTCCCTAACTACTTGATATGAGAAACTGAGCTGGAAATCTTGGGACTGCAGACAGCATGAATGGTACTGTATTTCCTGACTTTGATCAAACAGAAAAAACAAGGATATTGATGAACAAGGATTACACTCAAATTCAGTGTTCCCACCTCTTCAAGGAAACCATTAGCACTGATTAACTTTGCAGACCAGGAAAGTCTAGAAATACCAGCAAGCAGTTATCCGTGAGGGGAATATTTTTTCTCTAATTCTGTTTCAAATTAATAAATGCAAGACGAGGGGGAAAAGGAAAATATTGTTTCATCAGCCACTTGGAGGAATTCTGAATAGATGAAGGAGAGTGAAGGAGAGCAGGAACTTAGAAAGATAAGGTGGAACAAAAAGGGAGGCAAAGGGGAAAAAATGAAAAAAAAAAGAGGAAAATTAGTTAATGGAATGAAATTTTATTACACTAAAGGAGGAAATTAAAAGAAAATCATGCAAACCTCTAAGTCACTTGTGCAACTCCCCCCCCCACATCCACTTGACAAAGTACTTAATTGCACCCCCTTGGTCACTGGGGAATAAATGTTCCCCTAGATCCAATCCCCAGAGCACAAAACTCTGTGTGCCCTCCCCACTTAGAACTGATCCTCCTTGTCCCCTCTGCCAGCACACACAAAACCACACACAAACACTCAAAAATAAACACACAAACACACAAAACCACACACAAACACACATAAACGCACATACATCAAAATAAACACACAGACACACAAATCCAGGTGCATTTGATCCAGAACAAAGCCAACAAGCCAGCACAGATCCAGATTTCTTTGAGACTGAAGTTTGATTTAGCATAGTGGTACAGGCCCTGGTCTAGACATTGGGTCCCTAACAGGGAGATATTGACCCCCTCACATGCAGGAATCCTGTATTTGCTCAAAGTGAATTTTTTGTTTTCCATTTGATGTCTGGATACTATTTTCATCCTGCCTGTCCTTACAGAAGCAGCTGGGATTGGAATCTGCCTCTCCTATCACATTTCCAGCACAGGTGAATAAAAACCAGAAAAAGTGGATTAGATCACAAGGAAAAAAAATCTAAGGAGGGAGCCCTGTGGGTGCCCTTGTGAAGGCACCACAGTGGTCCAGAGGTGGGAAATAAAGGGGATGTTTCAGAGTGCTCCAGCTCTCAACTTTCCAATA
>NW_005054381.1:1460192-1463408 GCF_000277835.1 Geospiza fortis | reverse complement strand
CTGCTGACAGCTGGAGCCTGCAGCTCTGGCAGCTGAGCTGAGAAAATGTGCTCTAGAAGGTCTCCAAGAGAGGGAGAAAAAGAAAATAAACAGTGAGCCCCATGGTGTCACTTTTGTAGTCACTTCTGTGACAGCAGCCACGCTTTTATTCATAGCACTCAGTAAACAATTCAGAGCAAATGTTTTTTTGGCTGGGGGAAGAGGATGCTCTTTTCAGCACAGACAAACACAATGCAAAGGCAAACAAAGAGCAGCAAACAGGATGGCTCATTACTACCTGTCTTTTTCCAATTACTCTGGAGGTGACAGGACCAATAAATGTGCAACAAAGTGCCAAAAAAAACCCCATATTGACTCTGCAGCAGTATTTTCTGAGAGAAATATAGAAATATCCAAAGTACCATTAAATAAACACCACTCTTTAGAAAAATGGGCTCCCCTACAAATCAGACACCTCATCATCAAAAGGACATTGCCATTGTATCTTTAATAATAATTATGCATATTGATACCTGTAAAACTAGACTGTTTGGATTTAATTTCCAATTTAATACGCATCTAAATGAAAATCACAGAATGGGTTGGTGAAAATCACAGAATGGGTTGGGTTCAAAGGGACCTTAAAACCCATCCCATCCCACCCCTGCCATGGCAGAGACACCTCCCACTGTCCCAGGCTGCTCCAAACCCCAATGTCCAGCCTGGCCTTGGGCACTGCCAGGGATCCAGGGGCAGCCCCAGCTGCTCTGGGCACCCTGTGCCAGGGCCTGCCCACCCTCACAGGGGAGGATTATTCCCAATATCCCATCCATCCCTGCCCTCTGGCAGTGGGAGCCATTCCCTGTGTCTGTCCCTCCAGCCCCTGTCAATTGTCTCTCCCCATTTTTCTGTAAGTTCCCTTCAGGTCCTGGAAGGCCACACTGAGGTGATCCCAAAGCTTCTCCTCTCCATTCCCAGCTGTGCCAGCCTTTCCTCCCAGCAGAGCTGCTCCATCCCTCTGCTCATCCTGGAGCCTCCTCTGGGCTCCTCCAGCAGCTCCAGCTCCTGCCTGTGCTGGGCCCAGGGCAGCTCTGCAGGTGGGGTCTCACCTGGGCAAGGGGCACAATCCTTTCCCTGAAATGGACTGGAACTCACCTGCACCAGCTTCTGGTGCAGGCACCCCACCCCTCACCCCCACCCAGGCCTGTTCCAGCTGCTTGGCTGCTCAGGATTCATTATTTTACCCATTCTTCCCACCTTTGACACAGCAAACTTTGCTCACAGTTTAACTCTGTGAGGTGGGACTGAGCAGCAAAGTTTGCTGTACAGAAGAAACCACACCAGGGGCTCATCACCAATTTGCCACTCCCAGATGAATCCAGCTTTGCCTTCCCTGGGGAAGGCAAGGCTGTGGGGATCTGCTCATCTGCAGCTTCAGGACCTCCAGCTATGTCCAGGAAGCCTCAAAAGCTTTCAGTCCTTGGCATTGCAGAGCCATCAGAAGGGCCACAAGCCAGCACTGCAAAGCAGGTGGAAATCAAAGGGAATGAAGTAATTACAACATCATGTACAGCCATTTCTGAGATAATAGAAGCCATTTCCATTTCTTTGCAAATGTAGCTGCATTGGAATTACTTGTAACAGTCCAGGTTTGTATTCCAGGAATACAAAGTAAAACTGTACTTCTGTGGAAATACACACTGGAAGGGACAAAACCCCCTCTAATTACTATAAATGTGCATCAAATTCACACAGGCAGAGGAATCCTACAAAACCAGAGCAGATATTCTGGAATCCTTCAGACAGGAGGCTTCTGGAAACATTTGTAACTGCAGCTCCACAGTGTATTTTCAAAGCATGTCAGAACACAAGAGGAGGATTAAGTTCCTTACACTGCCACCTCCTCCTCCTCCTTGCAGGGATGACACTGCTAACAGGATAAAGTGAGTGACAGGGTTATATGATCATTACATAAAGGTAGTACACATGCAAAATCCTCAGAACATGGAAAAAAAATTATCAAAGAGGTTGCACCATCTGTCTGTGGAGAAAAAAACAACAGCTGGTGCAAGGAGCTGCAAGATGCCAGCCTTCCAAGTGACAAGATGGGAAATGACAGGAAACAGCTTTTCACTCTTCTAACAGCAAAAGAAACGTACAGCCCGTGTTCTCGTGTTTGAAAACCTCCAGATGCTGCCCTCTTCTCACATTTCCATATCTTTGTTCATGCAACATCTGAAAGCTTTTCTATTTTTACAGAGGGAGGGGAAGAAAGCACAAAGCCATCAAATGTATATATATTTTTTTTCCTTGTGAGAGGATGTTGAATGAATTTTAATCATGATCACGAGAAAAAAGAAAAAGAAAAATCAGCAGTATTTGATGTGAGAAACCTTTGAAATTTTCTCTTCCTCAGAAGAAATTGCAATGTTTGGCCTTTATAAAGGGTTGTGTATGATAAATATTAGCTTATTCTGAGGCTGATTAGGCCTTTACATTGATTCTGGACAATGCTAAGAGTCACCATAAATCAGAAAATCATGTAATCATGGATGGTGTGGGTTGGAAGGGACCTTAAAGATAATCTAGTTCTGTCCCCCTGCCATGGGCAGGGACACGTTCCAGCAGAGAAGTGTTTGGTGACAGCAGCAGGCTCCCCTTGAACAGGTAACAAGATAACAAATCCCCTTTTTTGGGATCCAAACATCACAGGCCCTCAACGTGGCCCTGGGCTGAATGCCCCACCCTTCCCTGTTGGTGCAAACAGCTTTTCCAAGGTGTTTGCCCACACCAAGCTGTGTGTTGAAGGAACAGAAAGCACCAAAATCCATCCCACAGAATCCCTGGGTGTTCCAAGGGCTGGATCCTGCGAGGGGTCTGTCAAATGTGACCTCGTGTGACCCCACAAACCCAAGTGATTTAGCACTGACACACACCTCACAACAGGAAACACACTGCAAGGTCAGTGCCCCAGGCAGAAGCAGCTGCCATGGGGTGTAACCTGGGCAGGGTGGGCTCCTGGCCCTCCAGGCAGGGTGCTCCCCGTTCCCAGCACAGGGCTCAGGGAAAGCTCAGCCTGGGGACAACCCTGACCTGCAGAGCAGGGATGGATCTGGACAGCCTGCGACTGATGACTTCTGCCTCCCCAGACAGATTAGCCCTTGGTTCATCCAAGTGTTTTGCAGCAGGAGATGAGCTAAGATTATTCACTCCCGAAGGAAGTGAGCAAAAGGAAAG
>NW_005054381.1:1405699-1460147 GCF_000277835.1 Geospiza fortis | reverse complement strand
TCATCCTGACAGCCACCCTGCAGCAGGAGCACTCAGTGTCTGACTCTGGGGTTCACCTTCCACCCCTCATCAACAAAGCACTGCCTTCCTGGGTTTATTTTTCTATCCTGATAGAAATCGGAGATCACTGCTGAGAGTTTTGGTTATTGCATCCCAAAAAGGCTCTGTTAGAGATCAGCCTAAGGCAGCAATGCACACATAACTGAGACAACAGCCCAGTAGCTGGTGGAAAATCCAGGTGGAGCAGGTTCAGGCTCCTGCTCCAGGTCAGGCAGGATGGTGTGGCAGGGGCAGAGAACCAGTCCTGCTTTCCTTATCTGACCCTTGAGCTTTTTCCAGCTAATCCTCCTCACAACAGCAGCTGGTTTTTTGAGCCAGGAGCAAGGTTCCCAAAAGCCATCATGGCATGAGCACCAGCCCATGCAGAGCAAGTGAAATCATAAAAAACCACTTTAAGCATCATCAAGCTTAGAGAGAATTTACAAGGTGCTGTTTATTTCTACCTTTGATTCTGTACATGGTCTCTACAGATCAGAGTACTTAGAAAACATAATTATTTTAATTAGGAGTAATTCAATTAGAATATCTCATTGCCAATAACATTGCTAATAAGAAATGAACACACTTGACTTTTTTTTTTTTTAATCTTACCTTTGGGGACTCTCTGAACACTTTCCCAGATGTGGAAATAGTGCTTTGATGTTGCATGTCTAATTCTTTTCTCCTGTAGGGTCTGATTCAGTGTATACTTACGTCCACTCAAGTCTTTCCTTTGCTTCCAGAGGACTGTGCTGTTCCACACTGCTCTGTATCAGGGATGTGTGCTGTTCTCCTTTACAGGAGAACAGCAAAATGAGCACCCTGCCTATGAAAACAGTGATGCCAAGCAGGTCTGGTGGAGTAACCACATCAGTAAAAGGGTAAAAAGCACCTCCTGGAGAGCCCTTGCTGATGGGTCTTTGACAATAATTCAGGGATGTGCTTTAGGCCCCTTCAATGAGCCCATCCCAGCGAGTGACAAGAGCAGTAACAGCATTTTGCTCTAACAGCACAAGGCAGGCCAGTTTGGGAAGGTGCAGTCTGTAGCGCCAAACTGAGTTCACAATGTAGAGCAGAGCCTGGGAGTGGCTCAGCATTGCTGGGTCACAGGACAGCCCCCAGGGGTTTCCAGCTGTGCCCTGAGCTGGTTTGTCCCCAAGGAGATGGGCACCCTTGGGACAGGGAGCTCCTCTGCTCCTCACTGGGGCCCTGTGGCTGTTCTGGCAATCAGGAGCCACCACACCAGACAGGTGACCTCCAGTGACACAGACCAACCTGAGTGACCTCCCCAGTGACAGACCAACCTGAGTGACCTTCCCAGTGACAGAGACCAACCTGGGTGACCTCCAGTGACACAGACCAACCTGGGTGACCTCCAGTGACACAGAGCAACCTGGGTGACCCCCAGTGTCACAGACCAAGCTGAGTGACCTCCCAGTGTCACACACCAACCTGAGTGACCTCCCCAGTGACAGACCAACCTGAGTGGCCTCCAGTGACACAGACCAATCTGGGTGACCTCCCCAGTGACAGATCAACCTGAGTCACACCCAGCTGGTGCTGTGGGGCACAGGGATGGTGGCACATCCTTCTCAGTGCTCATCCTGCAGCCACCCGGGGCAGCCAGGCTGGGGTGAGTTACAGCCACTGGGAATCAGCTCAGGAAGCAGCTACCTAAGATCTGTGCTCACATTTGTACACCCTAAACACCAACAGAAACCACACAGATGGAGAATATTTTACCCCTTCTAACCATTTTCTCTGTGATCCAGCCAGCAGGGCTCTGAGAAAGTTGCCTTGGCAAGCAGAGCTCAGCTGAGCTGTGGACAATTAGCTGCTTTACCCAGTTCATGCTCATCCTCTTAACCAGCAGCCAAAGAATATTTTAATGCTGATCTGTGTCAGCCTTAGCTGTGACACCCTCCCAGCACAGTACAGCTCGTTTCAGATTGTACTGAACAATAAAGGGGCCTGTTATCCAAGGGTGGTACTTGAAAGCCTATCTGCAAGAACAGATCTCATTATTTTAATTAAAAGCTTCCACGTATTATTTTCTGAGCTAACAAATATGGCCATAGTTGTAATTACGGAATCACCAAATATAGTCTCAAGATCTTGTTAATAATGATATCCTTTTTAAAATCTCATAATCTTAAAAAAATGTTGTAATTAAGTCACCAAGCAACTATATTTGTCTCTATGAAATAAAGCCAAATCTACAGATAATTGCAAATAACTCATTTCCCAGTGGATTAATTTTTTTGTATGCCAATTAGGCTCACAAATCTCAAGCTGTCACCTTCATCTCCAGACATGCAGCCGGCTGAGAGCACAGCTATAAACAAAACAGCCCAAGTGCCTCTTGTTCCCTCAGCAAGAAGGAAAATGAAGTTAGCAACACATTTGTAGATGTCAGCCCCCCCAAGAGTAGAAGAAGGGGAAAAAAGAGTCTTTGGATGTCGGACAATTCAAACAGTTTGTTTGGCTTTTGGGAAGCGTTCTGGGCAAGCTCCCGGGAGACTTTGCAGTTGCAATTTTGGGGTAACAGCTGCCTGAAGACTCAAAAGCACACATGCCCCACCATCCCCAGCCATGGGTGGTTTTCTCTGCCATGTCCCAAGTCCTGGGAGCCCTTTGTGAACCTCAGCACAGATCCTGTCTGTCCCCCCTGTCACCCTGGTCTTTTAAGATTTTCTAGGCCTTCTGATGTTGACATTCTTGTAGTGAACTTTCTCAGACAATTTCTGTAAATAACTGATTGTTTTGTCTTCTTTTATGGAGGAGGAGAGAGTTGATGGACTGTTGGTCTGTCCAGTGTCATTGGAGAGGTGGCACTGTCACCCTCCAATCCGCTGTCACTTTTGGAAAACTATAAATGCCGGAGTCAGAAAATAAACTTTCTCTTTCTTCCTTCACCTTGAGAACGGTGGTGTGCTCGTGTTCTTTCGTGTCCTGTAGTGACCCCCCCCATCCTGTGACACCGGAGCGCTCGTGGGGACTTGGCACAGGCAGGGCTGGCAGGAGCCACAGCTGGAGCTGCTGCTGCCTCCACCCCGGCCACGAGTCCTTTTGGGAGGCCCAGGGGCAAAGCTGCTGTGCCCCATCCTCAGGCACCTGCACCAGCACCTCCTGCAGTCCCTCGCTGCCACCTCTGCTCTTCCACAGCACCCGCCAAAGGTGGTGCTGGGAGCTGCTGACACCTGCTTGGGGAGTGTCCCAGAACAACAATTTATTCACAACATGTTGGCAAGACTGAGCAATTGTCCCAACCAAATCAACAAACCAGCTTTGCAGCCTAAGAAATTCAGAAGTGTTTTGCAGCTCCTGCTCAGGTGCAAGGGAGTCCCTTTGCTGCCCCTGCTGAAGTTCCTGCACTCAGACATGCAACCTGCCCCAAACAGCTCAATAGCAGCAGAACTGCCCAGGAAAACAAACACAGGGTGGCTGAGAGGTTACACACAGAAAAGGGGAACAACTCTGTGACAAGCATCTGTTTCAAAAAATAATGACACACAATTCACAAAACTTGAAATTGAAGCATAAGGTGTGAGCTGGTGGCCCAAGCTGAACACACCTTCAACATCTCCTTGGTCCAGTGTCTTCTCCTGGACAGGTGGCCCAAAGCCTTGAAGCTCCTGAGCGGAGTGTTGGGAAGCCTGGGCTGATGGGCCTTGGGCAGCACAGAGGTTCCTTTGACTCACTTTGTCCCTCTCTGGAGTGGGGATTTATTGTTTCCACACAAAATCCTCATGCCTGACAAGTAACCAAAGCATTTCCCATCAACACAATCCCTGTTCCCATCCTAAAGTCACCCAAAATTCCCTTCAGCCCATGCAGCTTAATCCTTTCCCCCTTCCTTTCCAACAATCCCTGACTCCACTCTGCAGGGGAAGGACACACCAGGCAACCTCTGCCAGCTGCACTGCTTCTGGATGTAAAAGATGTAAAACATGAAGCTTTTCCATCCTTGTCACTGCCAACCCCTCCTTTGCCTGCAGGAGGACACCACCAAGCACACACCTCTGTAAATACTGCTGCCATCTGCTCGGGAAGGGGAAGAGGCCAATTCCCGGAGAGAGCTGCACCTAAAGGACTTAAAGATTGCACAGAAGGAAAAAAGAAATCTTGTGGAAAGTCAAACTGCTACGATGGGATATACCCATGCATCTACTCCCATAACCAAGGTTTCAGAAATGCTGATTGATCCTTGCAGCTTTAAAGCACTGGAGGTACATCTCTGTCACATTTCTGAAACCTTGGCCACAAAGTACCTTTGTAAGAATGCAAACAACAGCCTGAAAAGCACATTCACCCCTTTGTCAGCATCACTGCAGGAAAAAAAAATAACCAACCACAAAGTGTTTGTAACAAAACACATTGATAGTCTTATAGATATTTCATTTTTCCCTTCCTGAATTTAACAAAAGCCTGGATCTACCACTCAAATTAAACACTGCGCAGTAAAGCATAAAGTCTGCATTCAACAAGTTTAATTACTGTGTAAATGAAAGAAATTATTATTCATTCATGACATTTACTTCAGTTGCAGTGCTAGCTGCCTTTATAAAAGTGGGATTGGGGGTTCAGGGGGAGGAGGAGGCTGGGTGTATAATTACTACTATATTTCTTTGCCAAACATTAGTGAACTGAAACAAAAAGTGCTTGTTTTCGTTGGAGAGGAAGAAGCACGTGAGCTATCAATGATGGATCTTAAGGACGCCCACAGCCTTGACACAGTGCCAGGCTCTGCTAGGTACAGCAGCACTGGGGAGGCTGATAACACAGAGCTCATTGAAGGAAAAGCCTAGAGCAGGGCTGGGCTGGGTCAAAAGCCACCCAAACGATGGGAACAATCCAAGGCAGCAGCCCCTGGGCAGTAACAGAGCCACTGTGCGACATGAAAGATAAACTGGCAGCTGATGCTATCGGGGCCTGCCCAACAATGCATCTTTTCTCATGGATTTTCACAGGGCTTGAACTTCAAACAAAGGAAAGGGAAAATAAAACCCTCTAAGCTGATTCAGATCAGGCATTTTTGGGAGTCTGAAGAAGGCAAGGGAGAGGCTACAGGAGGATTCCCTCCTTTACACAAGACCATAAACCTGACACACTTATTCTGCCTCATCCTGCACGTTGTGCTGATCCGAGAGAATAGCTTTACCTGCTCTGATCCCCCCAAAACACCTGGGCTGTAAACTAATTCTAGTGACTAATCAAAACAGATCTTCCAAAAATGTGCTTTTCCTGGGAGAAACAATTCCTGTACTTCCCTAGCCCTCCAACTACCATCATTTAATCACTGCACTACAGGAGAGATTATGCTCAGGCAGAAGTGGCCTCAGTTTGCTTTAAGGAAGGAAGAGGAAAAAAAAGGGAAAAAAAATCAACTCTGGGCCACACAAGTTGTATGTAAGAAATTACAGTTGATGTATTTAGATAAGTGGAATGAGCAGGGATGATCCTGGAGGTCAGCCTAAGTAGGGGAATGACTGCAGTGATGCTTCACATCCACTTCTAGACACTCCACTTCTCCTGTTGTGCTAGCCAGAAAATACATCCTTTTTAAGAGGGGCTGCACAGAACTGCCATGGCTGCCTACCACAGCCAGGGCAGTGGGGTGATCCTCTGAAAGCCCATGAAGTGTGTGCACTCAGCTGAGGGAATAAACATGACTCATTTTTTGCATTTCAGAGTAATACATGGCAGAGTCAGCTCTGATCTCATTCCCCATTCAAAATGAGTCGCTCTTCAGTTTGTTCCCAATTCCTTGCTGAACCTAATCAAGCCAAATGGAACAAGCCATAATCCAAGCAGAATTCAATGAACTGCGCCCTTTAAGAAGGCTATTAAAGCTTGTTCTCAGGGTTTAAACCAGGAGAAGATTTAAGGTGGAGATTATCCCACATCTGCCTGCCATGACCTCCCTCTGTTGGCAGCAGCACTGCCTCTGTCAGAGGGAGCAGCTGCCCAAGGGTGCATTTGAGACACTGACCTCTCCTCTCACATCCTGCCCACCACTGACATCACAGCTCATTTTTTACCCCCAGACTGCATCAGCATCCCCTCAAATGCTTGATTCTCTGAGAATTTCAGGCCCAGAGCTCTCAGAGGTGCTGTTTTGGTTCGAGCACTCTGCCCCTGCCATGGGTCAGGAGCAGCCACAGCTTGATGCTCCCTCCTGATTAGACCAGGGCTTTGCAGACACAAAGCACTATCTCCTGCCAAAACCTGATTACTGCTGCACCCTAACAACCACAGTGGTAACAGGGAAGGTAATTATGCCCAGAAATAGGTTACACACCAAAGCCAAGTGCTTTGAACAAGCCTGCACAACAGTATCTGCATTTACTTTTTCACCGTGGCTCCAAAATAATTGCTGAATTTATGCCATTAGTAAGAGAAGACCAACAACCACATCATCTTTGGAGTTTTCAGCATCACTGAGAGCCAAGGAACAGACAGGGACAGCATTCCACAATTTCCATCAGCACTTTTCCCATGGTGAGTGACCTGGCTGGGGATGGCTGCTCCCTGTGCTGGGCAGAAACATCAGCTGTTCCCAGGGCAAGGGGAGCTGGGGTTGGGGTTCTGGGGAGGTGAGGAGGCAAATGCACTGCCCCAGAGCTGAGGAGTGACTGCAACATGGAGCAGCAGCTGAGGGAACAGAAGCAGCCACATCAGCAGAGTCATTTCCAAGCAGCTGCTGCTGCTCAGCCCCTCCTGGGTTCCTGTGCAGGAGCTGCAGGACTGCAGGGAAACACCTCCTGGCACACTGCACACACCTGCACACACCTGACACACTGCACACACTGCACACACTGCAC
Source organism: Geospiza fortis (assembly GCF_000277835.1). Lineage (NCBI taxonomy): Eukaryota > Metazoa > Chordata > Aves > Passeriformes > Thraupidae > Geospiza > Geospiza fortis. The sequence goes on along the minus strand of NW_005054381.1, from coordinate 1,453,284 downwards.
ACTGCACACACCTGCACACACCTGCACACACTGCACACACCTGAGACACTGCACACACTGCACACTGCACACACCTGCACACACCTGACAACACTGCACACACCTGAGACACTGCACACACTGCACACTGCACACACCTGCACACACTTGACACACCTGCACACACTGCACACTGCACACACTGCACACACCTGACACACTGCACACACCTGACACACCTGCACACACCTGCCACTGCACACACCTCCGCACACGCTGCACACCTGCGACACCACCCGAGACACTGCACACACTGCATACACTGCACACACTGCATACACTGCACACACTGCATACACTGCACACACTGCACACTGCACACACTGCACACACCTGCACACACGTGACACACCTGAGACACTGCACACACTGCACACGCCTGAGACACTGCATACACTGCACACACTGCACACACCCGAGACACTGCACACACTGCATACACTGCACACACTGCATACACTGCACACACTGCATACACTGCACACACTGCATACACTGCACACACTGCATACACTGCACACACTGCATACACTGCACACACTGCATACACTGCACACACTGCATACACTGCACACACTGCATACACTGCACACACTGCACACTGCACACACTGCACACACCTGCACACACGTGACATACCTGCACACTGCACACACCTGCACACACGTGACATACCTGCACACTGCACACACCTGCACACACGTGACATACCTGCACACTGCACACACCTGCACACACGTGACACACCTGAGACACTGCACACACTGCATACACTGCACACACTGCATACACTGCACACACCTGAGACACTGCACACACTGCACACACTGCACACACTGCACACTGCACACACCTGCACACACGTGACATACCTGCATGCTGCACACACCTGCACACACCTGCACACTGCACACACCTGACCCACCTGACACACACCTGCACACACCTGCACGGCTTTGCCAGTACCACTGACAGCCTCATCTCAGCCAGCCAGGAGTTTTCACCTGCCTGCAGAAAGGAACAGAAATGGGGCCAGGGATCCTTTCTGCCCACCTGCCACCCTAACCACTGACTTATTCATCATTGCATAGTAAAATGGGCAAGAAAAATTTGTTGCATTGATACTAACAGAGATGATTTCTTATATTGCTGTTTCTAGCCTTGAGCTGCTGTGCTGAGTGATGCAGGTTTCCCCCTGGCCACAGAGAGGGCACCAGCAACTCCCCTGCAGAAGAGAGAGTGCTCAGTGCACATTCCAGCATTCCATGGGAAGAGGAAACCCCTGCACTGACACAGGCAGTGGCCAAGCAGCCTGGAAAGCACACTCAGGCTGTCCTTAGGCATTTCCACAGCCAGCTGAGATCCATGACAAATTCAAATAAGGCAACACCAAAAATAAAGCTAATTACTTTAGGCTTATGATAAGAGAGATCTTTCTCTACAGGCAACTTTGCAAGGTCACCTTCCTTGCTTTAGTCTCTCTCTTCCCTTTTTTCTTTTTTTTTTTTATTTTTAAACAAATGACATTGAGCTGCTTTCAAAGCTTATCTAATTCTACCTCAGGGCAAGAAGGGGTTAAGACCTTAAAAAATACATAGAGATGACTAGAAAGCCAGGCTGGCAGGGCAATGTTTTAAAAAAGGAAAGGAAGGGGAAAAAATGGAAAAAAAAGGAGTATTTTCTTACAGTCAAAACAGAAGTGCAAGCCCAGAGTTTAAGGTCACTTCCTCTCCTCCAGTGCTGGGAGCAAGGCTGTCAATCAGCACCGTGTGCTGCTGGTGTCCCTCACTGCCAGGACACAGTGGCACAGCACCAGGGCAACATTCACCCCCTGGGAAAGGGGGATGGAGGACACAGCTTCCCACTGACTCCAAAGGTCCTTTGGGAAAGATGGAGCCTCTGGTTTATTAGTGCTGACATTCAGCTCTCAGAGTGGCAGGCTGATACCTATTTAATGTAATGCCATTTTCCAGCAGGGAAATCTGTTTGTCAGGCTCTTGCAAGCCAGAGCAGAGCTGCTGGTGGGACGGGACACCCCCAGCACAGCCTCAGCTGCAGGAATGTGCTCATCTCCAAAGGGAACACAGGGCTCCCTGCTCCAGACTCTGCTCCTGAGTCTGCTTAAGTGTTGCTCTAGAGAGGGGAAAAATAACAACACAACAGCTTTGTGTTTCTTTTGTGAGGAGAGTCCGCCATGGCCAGGCAGGACCCTGTGTGCCCAGGCAGAACCTCACCCCTGCCTTCACTCTGTGCCATTTCTTTGTGCAGGACCCTCAGGCTTTTAAACTGCTGCTCTTACATGCAAAAGGAAGAACTGACTTCATTTTAGAAATAGATTAGCTGCATGACAGACTAGGGTCTTTCAGGGTGAGATATCATCATTCTTCTGTTAGGAATTCCTCCTCAGCCCATGGCACTGACCTGCTGCTGCCTGGCTGCCCCTGTGTGTGAGGCCCTGGGAGTGCACTCTGGGCTGGGATTGTGTCACTGCCGTGTGTGACCACACCAGGGAATGATGGAGTGAGGACAAGGGCTGGGGCACACTCAGGAAAGCTCTGGGAAGTGAACATGGCTTTGGCTCATTAACCAGACTTGAGGTAACACTGCTGCAGTGAGGCCAGAGGAGCTGCACAAAACACCCCAGACCAGATCTGCACTCAGGCTCCCAGAGATGCACACACCAGCTTGGTGTAAAATTCAGTATCACAGAAGGAATCTGGGCATCTGCTTCTCACTGATCCCTTAAAGCTTAACTCCTTCATCTGCCCTGGGAACTGCAAGGATCTGTCTATAAGCAAACATCCTGATGAAGCTGCTCCACAATTTTGATTTTAGCTAAATCCTAATCCCAACTAAGAAGATCTATAGAATTATGCAAAAATTTCCCTGTCACAAAACAGAAGCATTTCTCAGAAAAGGTTTCCATGGAATTCCCAGGCTGCTCTCTTGTCTCCCAGTCTTTGCAATGCCCTGAGGCAGTGACACAAGCACCTAGCAGTGCACTCCAGCCACACACCTTGGCTTTCACTGCACTGATTGTGGGAGTCAGGATTATTGCAGGAAATGAAACGCTATTGCTGTTTGCTTATATACACCTCAGTGAATTATTCCAAAAAAGGAAAAATATCAGACTATCAAAATCATACAGATCCAATCAGTGCTGTAGCCATGTCTGTGTTTAAACCCAGAGGAATTATGTGTCTCATGTAATTCCACATTAAACACTACATGCAATGTTCAAGTATTACATTACATATATAAACGTGCCCACACAGAGATGCTTCTAGACAAATCTTTTGAGTTTTGACTATGGTCATGATAAAAATCAGTTTGCAGCTGTGCAGGGAACTCTCCCCAGGTCAGTACTGAGCACTGACTCCATTTCACAGGGACTCCATTCTTGGACAGAAATGCCTGTGGAAACACAGGCTGTATTTTGACTTTTGAAGAGGATGAAAGAAATAATGTGACAGCAATGGATACGCTGGGCTTCAGAGGTCACACATTTCCTTGTGTATTTATACCTCTGCTCTCAGAGGTGCAAAGCCCGGTGTGTGAGCTGTGCTGAGTGCCAGGGGGAGGGCAGGATGTGCCCAGCACTGTCCTGCTGCTCCCTGCCACTGGCTGTGCAGTTTGGACAGCAAACCACACTTGCAGCAGCCACTTCCATCCCTGAGAGACTTGTTTGTGTTTGCTCAGTGCTGTGAACAGCCTTGTCCTGTAAGGCCCTTTCAGCTGCCAAGCTCTCAGGGCAGGCCAAGTGTGGCTGCAGTCAGGCTCTGGCTTTCCTGGGCTTCTCCAAGTGCTACTTTCGGTAAAAACAACATCTGCAAGTGTAAAGCTGCCAGACTCGTGGCCAAGGAACATCTGTAGGTGCTTGTTCATTCCCACAAACAAGGATCACTCAGAATATTTGAACACACACTTCCTCCCTGTGCTGGAGGCACAGGAGGAGCCCCATCTGTGCCCCCACAGTCACTGAGCATCCCAGCACCTCTAACATTCCAAAACTGACCACCCTTCAGATATGGGGAAATTAAAAAATATTCCTTTTACACAGAGAGGCAAAATTTCACTCACCTATAAGCAAGTGTGTTTAAATTAAAAAACTAACCTAGAGGCCCCATTGCCTGGGCTGCTGCACTGTCAAGGAAAATAAAGAACCTTCAAAAGCCATTCAGGCCCTGGAGTGGGCTCATTTCTGGAGATGAGATCCCCAATTCAGACATATTACATGCTTGAAGTTGGAGGAGAAAGGATTCAAGTCTGAGTTGCCCAGAGTGAGAAGGGAAAGTTTACCCTGATTTTGAACCCACAAGTTCCTAAACAGCTCTCACTATCCCTCCCCTTGTGGGTGCAGGACCCCACATGGGTCACTCACTGCCTGATACTCTACAGCAATCAGCTGTTGGTACCTCCCAGGGCAGGCAGTCCATCAAACAGCCAGAACTAATGGTGTTTAATATTTCTCATGAACATGTAAGATATCCCCATGTGACCAGTCCACTGCCCAAGGCCAGGAGAAATGTGGTTTTAACAGAGGTGTCTTTGAAATAACTGAGATTTTATGTAAAACCATATCCCAACCCCACACAAACCTTCAAGGCAAGAAGAATGCAATATAAAATCTCTGGGGCACTATGCCAAGGCACTTTTTGGAACATTTTTCAGTTTATCTAATACTTTTTAGATTTACTAGAGATTGAGATTTATACCTTTTTTTTGGTCTCAGAGTAACCACTAGATGAGGTCACAAAAGCAGCACCTCTTTCACTGATCTCCCTCCACAGACAATGCAAGGACCTAGATCTTTCTCTGTCATCTTCTGTCTGTGCTGAGGAGAAAAGTGGGATTTTGTGCTCCCATTTTCTCTCAGGAACACACCACAGTGATATTCAAGCACTGAATGAGCCTGTTTGCTAAGACAAAACAAGAAAACCTTCAATCTGAACATTAAGCCAAGGAGGGAGATGATTTTGGCTTGTGTCTTTGGTTCCCCTTTTTTACAGGGATGGGGAGAAAAGAAGTCTGGGAAGCTGGTGAGGACACAGCAGGAGCAGGAAGCAGCAGCAAGGGCTCTCCCTGGCACCAAGGGCTGCCTTCCCACAAGGCTTCCCAGGAGCACAAGGATGCCAGCACTGCCAGAGCTCTGACACACCATCCCCTGGGGAAAGCAGCTCTGTGCTCCCAGCAGGCAGCCTCTGCTGGGGACAGCAGCAGCACGGTGCTGGCAGTCCCTGAGGAGTGAGGGGACACTGCCTGCACGGTGAGGTGTCCCTGTCACCTCCCACACACCACATGGGTGCCTCTCTCTGCAAACCTGCCAGCCTGACCCCCTCCCTCTCCTCATCCCACTGCCTGTGTCCTTGCTGCTGCAAACACAGGTTATTCCAGAGGAATCTGCAGAGAACAGCAGGTGATGAACCCCAGTGACATCGAGGTCCAGGAGCCCAAAGCAGTCACAGGAGAGGCAGGGTGGAAACCAGCACAGAGCTGTCTCTGACAAGCAGCTGATTCTCTCTGTCCAGGCAGTGCTGTTAATGTATTCTAACACCGTTCCAGCCTTAACTCTCCTGGATTGACAACAGAATTGAATTACCCTTCCAAATCTCTCTCTTTCAGCTTGTCATAAGATTTTTTAATCCAACAAGAAGCACTTCCTTGGCAGAGTTGCCATTGTTACATTTTTTCCAGCTTTTCTGATTTAGGAATTTAATCTTTTTAGCCATGAATTGACTTCTCTGAACTAGCACTCACAGGAAAAAAAAAATCAGCTCTTGCTTGCCATGCAAGCTGCCGAGTTCCTAGGACCAGATGGAATGGATCCTGGGCTTTTAAAGGAGATCACTGACAATCACAGAGAGCACAACAAACACAGGCCAAGTTTCAAGAGGGTTGGACAAAGATTGATCACAACACAGAAATGACAGAACACTAAACAAGGAAATAGAAGCACTATCTGTTCATCTCCAACATCTGTATTGTGTAGAGCACTGGAAGCTACAAATCCTGCTTGAGTAAAGCTGCAGAGTAATGCAACCCATGTGTACCCCTGAGATGGGGACCCCCTGCCCTGCCTGACAGGGCTCAGCCCCAGCACCCTGCCAGCTCCCACTGCTCAGAATTCATTTCCAAACATGAAGAGCAAAGCAGAAGCAGCCATAGGGGAAGGAGAAAGGAGACATTTAAACCATTGCTGAGACCTACAGATGATGTTTGCCTCGAAGCATAACTTTAACAAGGTGTGTTAGAGCTGCCACACAGCTGAAAAGGGTGGTCAGAAAGAGCAGCTAGAGAGCTTTCAGAATATTTCTGTGATTATCACTGAGCTATAGGCAGCATTTGTGCATAGGCACAGCTTAATTCCTCTCCTTTAAGCTCCTCTGCCTTCTTTCCCAATTCATATTTGGATGCTCAAGAAAGGAACCATTTAGTTACTGAACTCAAGTTTATGATACAGGCAGTGAAATTCAATCCCATCTTTTAAGCAGATTAGGACCTACACACAGACCTTTGAACCTGCTGTGTTACCGTGTTGGCTTTCACAGCTCATCCCCAAAGGAGTAAAATTACTCCATTTAATTAGACTCCAACTCTCCTCATCTGTCCCAGAAGTTTCCAGTCACCTCATTCAGTTGTGAATGTAATTTAGGATTAAAGGTTTGTCCTGATTTTTCACTGGGGTGCTGAAGAGCTTTGCAATGCAATAATTCACCCATCTTTAAACTTTTCTGGGGACACTGCACTGGGAATGCTGCTTGCCTTCTCTTGGTTCTGTGCCTTGTCCAATGGCTTCAGAGAAGTGCATTGGAATTCCTTCCAAAATGCTGCACAGACAATTCTCCTGATAACTAACACACATGCCTTCACACCCATTTTATGGCTGGAGAAAATGAAGCATAGAGAAGAGGCAGTGTGAGATTCTCCTTCCCAGACCCAGAGCACTTTCACTGAAAATTAGGAATCCAGCAATTAGTACCACACTGTAATCACTGTGTGGCATGCCTTTGTCTGAAGGTAACAACCACAGCCAAATCCCAAGCTGCAGAGCTTGGTGGGTGTTGAAGAACATGTGTTTTACGCAGCGGCCATCACACAGGACAAGATGTTTCAGAAAGAGCTGCCCCAGTGCCACCAGCACAGAGAACGGCTGTGCTGGGCCAGATCAAAGGCTCAGCTTGCTCAGCATCCTCTTTCCAGCAGTGGCCATAAATGGGTGTCCAAAGGAAGAGAATAAAAATAGAATAAGTACATATAATACTCCTGTCTTTCTATTTATATGCCTACATCTTTCCCCCTTGCTTCCACCACCAGTCACTCCCCGCTCACTGAGCTCCTGACACATTTCTGCCTGTTCAGTGGGAATCCACTGATTTATTTTCCATTGATTAGCCCACTTTCCCACAGGTGCTGTAAAATTTTAGCATCTCCAATTTCCCTGACAACACCCAGTTGCACTGGCCAACAGCTTCCCAAAGAACCACCTACTTCAGATCTGCTTCAGCTGGGCTCTTACCAACTTCCTTTGGCATCCCCATCCTTGTGTCACAAGGCAATGAACAATTCCCACCTTCCTGGTGTCCTGCCCCAACTCACAAACCTCTGCCACGTCTCATTTCCTTACCCACCCAGCTGGGGGGCTGTAGTTCACTCAGTTCATCTCACACAGGGGCAGTGTGACCCCTCTGAACAGCCTTGCATTTCTTCTCTGAGCCCTCAGTGTCTGCAAGTGTTTGGAGAGGGAATGATGAGAGCAGCACATGGCCATGACACAGGTAAATCAGGGATTTCTGATTCCTCAGCAATGTTCCCTGTTCCATCCTGAGGACACTGCCTTATCTTTAGCTGGTTAGTCTTTTGTACCACTACTGAGTGATGTGCTGATGTTTTGATGGAAATATCCATTAGAACCCCAAAATCTGTGCCTAGAAATGGAGTTAGAACCTCCCTAATTTCACTTGTGCATGGAAATCAGCTCAGAGCCCATCATTTCATTAGGACTGTTTTAGGGAAGAGTCACCAGATTCCCTAAAAGCAGCATAAGGCACCCATGGTTTGGCACAGGCTTGCTGCTAAGTGAACTTGGGCACACTAATCCCACTCAGAATCCCCTCTCCACCCCGTGCTCTCACACTGCACCTACCCCACACCATAAAAAATAAGATTTTAACAGGCCTGGTGCTGTTTCATACAACCAGTGTCTTCAAATTTGCTAAAAGCACATATAAATATTTCATAGAGAAGACAATGCTGCTCTCACATCTGATTGCAAACAAGATTATTTTTTCTCCCAAACAAATCCAATAACTTGATTATCTGCTCTGGTCTGCTCTTATTTTTTCTGCTGTACAATTTTCAAATATTTGCAGTTGTAAGTCTTTCAAAGCTTTAATTTGCTTAAAATGATTCACAAGCACCTTGTTAATCTTTTATCAGTTTTATTACAAACTGTAAACAAAACCCAATTCTTAAATAATTAAAGGGCAGAACTAGCCTCAGGCAAATGAAGTCCAGGAGGGGAGAATAAAAAATTTAAAAATCAGAGTAAGCCTGTAATTCTTTTTTCCTTCCCACCTACAGAATTGGTGAATCAAGCTTCAAAACAGAGAGGAATCAAAAAAGAACAGATTGTGTGTGACATCTCCCCAGCCAGTTTCTCTCATCTACTGTGTCCTGAATATTAATCCATCAAGTACCTCCACATTACTGGTTACAGAGTTAAACACACCACAGGCTCTCAAGGCACAAGTTGGGTCCCAGACAGGGGTTTAAGAGAATTCCTGTGCATTTCTGGGTGCCCAGCAATGCCTAATCACCCCAAAGGATCCCTCCCAGACAGCAGCCCAAGGGAAGGCAGCAGGAGCTCACTCCTGTCCCATGGGGACAGCCCAGCACCTCCTCCTGCAGGGCAGGACTCACTGGGCACAGCCATGGGAGAGCTCAGACAGCTCCTGCCCAAAGCTCCAGGGCCTGCCAGCTCCTGGCACAGTGGTGATAGCAGCTCCTGCTTGGAGAAACCCCACAGAAACCCCCAGAGAGGAGCACCAGGATGAGCAGAGCAGCTCTGCCGGGAGGGAAGCCTGAGAGAGCTGGGATTGTTCACCTGGAGAGGAGAAGCTTCAGGGTGACCCCAGTGTGGCCTTGCAGTGCTTGAAGGAGCCACTGCAAAGATGGAGACACAATTTCCAAGGGATGGAGTGACAGGACACAGGGAATGGTTTCCCACTGCCAGAGGGCAGGGATGGATGGGAGACTGGGAAGGAATTGTTCCTCATACCTGGCACTGTTTGCCCTGAGTAGCTGCCCCATCCCTGCCAGTGTTCAGGGGCTTGGACAGGGTTTGGAGCAACCTGGGATAGTGGAAGGTGTCCCTGCCCATGGCAGGGAATGGGATGTGTTCTAAGGAATGGGATGTTATTGTATTTGTGGGGTCCCCAGACGAAGGGAGGAATGATGAATCTGACTCCATGTTCTTGCAGGCTAATTTATTATTTTAGGATACTATATTATATCTAAGAATGTTATACTATACTACACTAAAGAACACAGAAAGGACACTTACAGAAGGCTAAAAAGATAATAATGAAAACTCGTGACTCTTTCCAGAGTCCTGACACAGCTTGGCCCTGACTGGCCAATGAGTCAAAACAATACACAGAATCCAATGAAACAATCACCTATGGGTAAACATCTCCAAACACATTCCAAAGCAGCAAAACACAGGTGAAGCAAATCAGATACTTATTATTATGGCATTTCCTTCTAGTTACAGAAAAGACCGCTTCTAATGAAGATTTCCAAAGCATTGCAATTGGAAGAAAACCTAAGGAATTATGAAGGCAAGACTGAGTAAATTCTAATTATCTTTTGAAGGCTACACTACTGTGCACACAGAAATGGAATTAAATGCATTACAGACCTAAAAACGTGTAATGGATGCATTGCTAGCCTATTACATGCAGTTCATTGTGCAAAGGTTTTTGGTTGTATGTTTTGTGCAGTGGACTGTAAAAGTTGCTTAACAGGAGAAAATACATTTGATTAAAAATTTACATCAGAAGAATGTAACAGGGTTTTTTTTCTCTGCTATTTTATCTGCCACTGACTATTCCCATTAGTATTCAGTTCTTCTCAGTCTCACAAGAATATGCAAAAAACAAGGACTAAGTATGGAAAAGTTTGAGGTCCAGGTCCAATCCATGTTAAAGACAAAGCTGTCCAGATACTGGCTCCAGTGAAAAAAAACTGCACATATTTTGCACGTAAGTGCAAAAAATGCTCTTATAAGTGGGAGGATCCTAAAGTGTCACTGAGATGCTTAAATAGTTCAGCTCCAGTGACTCCCTTTGTGAGAAATACCAAGGGGGAAGCAGGTGGTGCTTGGACTTCCCGATGCTGAGAGTCCCACAGGGCTCCCAGCACCTGCCCGGGCAGGAGCAGCCCTGAGTCATCCTGACACACAGCATGCAAACACTGCCCCAGATCAAGGAAGAAAAAGCCCTTTACACCTCTACCACATTCTCAGGAAAGCCTAAAAAACTTCGAGGCCCTTGCTGATAACCCTTTAGAGCACAAAGCAAATGGCAAATGTTCAGTCTGCAGAGCGGAAAGAAATCAGAAAGGTTTTACAGCTTAGTTAAACACCCTTATCCAAATCCACACAGGAGCCAGTTCAACTACCAGGAATTGTCAGAATTGAGAAAGATCCATTTAAGTCAAAATAAATAAGCAAATACATAAATAAAGCAAAATAAATAAGTACTTCAGTTGGTTCTGCAGCCCAGGAGCAAATGAGAGCTGAGGGGCTCACCTGAGGAGCTGACCTCCCACCCCTCTGGGCTGGAGACTGAACAGGGGTGGAATTCCCTCCTCTGCCTTCCAGCCCTGCCTGCTTCTCTGGGCTTACCAAGCCATGAAGACACAAGCCCCTGTTTGCTGCTGGTGCTCCAGCCCAACCCACAAGTGAGGCTGGAAGGAGGGAAAAACCTCCTCAGAGCCACAGGCAGCCCTTTGCCCCTTTTGCTGGGCAAAGCACAGCTGCTGTGCAGGCTGCAGCCACCACTGGCAAGCTCCTTGTGCTCATGGAAAGGCCAGAGAAAATCAAAATGCAATAATGGAAGGCCAAAACACGAAGCAAGGCAGCTCTGTGTGACACAAAGGTAACACGACCAAGGCAGGCAGGGAAGAGCTGAGTCCAAGAGAGCACGGGCTCCTGATGCACAAGGGCACATTTGGATCAGAGATTAGGACAAAATTGCTCCCTGGGAGGGTGGGCAGGCCCTGGCACAGGGTGCCCAAAGCCACTGGGGCTGCCCCTGGATCCCTGGCAGCACCCAAGGCCAGGTTAGACAGGGCTTGGAGCAGCCTGGAATGCTCCAAGGTGTCCCTGCCATGGCAAAGGGTGGCACTGGATGATTTTTAAAGACCTTTCCAAGCCAAACCATTCTATGATTTTATGATTTGTGGTAATTTGTATTTACAAGTAAATTAAATCCCTACATCTGTGTTCCTTGATTACATTTAATCTCTGTTCACGAGAATATAAAATGACAAATCTCACTCATTTCCCTAAAATGCTGTCAGTCACAGTTGCAACACAACTTTAAAAATGCAAACTTGTAGTATTCATAGGCAGGCAAGGAAAAATTGAAAATTTTAGCAGCTAAAAGTGATAAAAATAGTGAACCAGGTGTCTGTGCTGAGTAATTCAGGACAACACAACCCTTTGCTGATCATCCCCATCAGATTAAGCAGTAACATCTGATTTCACACCTGCAGAAATCCTTCTAACAAGGCAACGAGGAAAAGAAGCAGCAAAGATAAATAAATAAAATCAGCACAATTATCTCCAGCAAACACTTCTGGTGAAGAAACAGGTGGGTTCCCAAACCTCCCAGTGGTTTGAGTGGCAGTGGAGCAGGGAGCTGCTCTCCTGCTTCACTCCCTGCACTCCTCCCATGCCCCTGGGCAGAGCTCTGGCCCAAAAAGTCACCCAGACTCAGTGATCCCTGACTCCAGCAAGGCAGGGGTACAGATTTCTGGGAGGGTTCATCACTCCAGGCACAATGAATGTTCTGGTGAGCTCAGGTCACGAGGCTGATTTATCACCTCAGCTGTCAGCTCTTTAGAGCACTGTATTATGCAAACACTCTGCCCATTTCAGTGTCTGTTCAGTAGATATTGTGGAAAGGTGTTTCCTACCCCAGCAAGGGGAGGAAATGGTTTGGGATGAAAAATCTTCTTGTGGGGAATGGGAGGGAGAAGAGGTTGTGCCACACAGGAGATAAATAACCAGATCTTTGTCAAACTACTGCTAAAAGGGACAAGACAAATAACGAGCAGAGTCAGGGATGAAAAAAACCCTGAATTCTCAAAAAATACAGCCAACTCATGAATTTCCAGCTGCAGAGCAGCCCTTTCAAGTTGCAACTCTCAGTGCTTGTCAAGAAAGATGCTTCCTGCCTCGATCCCCCCAAGAGCAGCACGCTCTAATGGAAGTCACGTTTGATGTGCTCTGTGCTGCTCAGCACAGAGTGGCTGAATTACTGGGTGCAGACCTCATCATACTCTTAAAAAGTAATTTGGAACCAGGGCTTTGATTTAGATGGGCTTTATCCTTTACTTTCAAAGTACAAGTGGTAATAATGCAGTCTGTGAGTTTAACATTGGAAACAGGGGTTCCATTTACCTCTTTGTACTTACTGAAGGAAAATGACTGTAATTGAAATCTTTCTGCTGGAAATGAAGCCCTTCTAACATTCAAAGTGGTTGCTTGTCCTTCAGGCTTTTTATTTTAGCTGTCAAAACTGTAAACTGCCTTTCAGAGTAGTGAGAGTCTTACAAGAGAGGATGAAATGAATGTACCCTGGATCTAGGTAGTGGGTGTTTTAATCTAATTTTCTAGCTAGAAATACAGCACTTCTCTCCCTTGGGCACTGCTGGGAACAGGAAAATTAAGCTTTGCCTCAGTTCAGCAATATCTATCAATGAACCTCAAACAAGGGACAGGCCTTTTCAAGGACAAAGCAAAACCTTTCAAGTCCTCTGTTTTCATCCATAAGCTCCCTCAGATCCAGGCAGCAACACGTGAGGCCAGACTGCCCACTCACGCTGCCTCCCTCCACACGTCTCCCACACTTTCTAGAATTTCACAGATTTTTTCCAAGAGCTTGCCTTTTTTCTTTCCCCCTTCAGATTAAACTGATTTTCTGGTGTCAGCAATATTATTCACATGAAGCCTTTGAATCTTAATTCCAGTGTAAATGCACTCAGACTGAATATGGGTATTATGTCCAAGTGGCTCGTGGCCAAATGACCTTATATTAAATCTTTGAAAGGGCAAACATGAAAACTTTGGGGTTTATCCTGTAGGCTTCCTTTCAGTCTGTATTACAGAATGTTAGCAATTAACTTGATAATACGCTCAAGATGATGTTGTGGAGGATTCTACTTTGGTTGGTTTTATTATCTGGTTATTTTGATCACAACTAAAAATGTGCTGCTGGGAACAGGTTTTATCCTGCTTGTCTACACAACTTAAAAAAAACTGTTTGGATGACTTGAGCAAACTAACACACCAAAGGACATCAGCTTAACCAATGTATTTCTCTCCTGTTTCCAGTTCCAACACGTCTTTAGGTGACCATTTTTCAGGCTTTGTGTTGCAGCCACAAATACATGACCAGTTCCTACCTGTACAAACCAGCCACTGAGCAAGCAGGCAGATGACATGAATGAACTGATTAGGAGATGTCAAGGTTCCAGGTGGATGTGATGAGTTTGGAAGCTCCCCAGGAGACCTGTGAGGGTTCAGTCCCTGAGGCTCAGGCCAGTTCCATCAGCACACCTCAGTTCAGGTCTCTCTGTAGATAACCCAGCTGGGATGAGCAGCATTCAAACACAACCAATGGAACAGTTTATGGCAGGAAAACACAGTGATGCCAAGAGAATAAAACAGGCTGACAGTCTGTATGGGAAGCAAAACTGTGCAATACACAAGCTTCCTGCAGTTACGTCTGACATGTAGATAAATGTATATGCTTTATCAAAGCGGGGTCTTCAGACACCAACATCTTCTGAAGTAAACCAAAAGGGAAAAAAAAAATATTTGTGATGGCCAGAGGCAAGGATGTCAACTTCAGCAAAGCCAGCCAGCCAGTAAAAATGTCAATGAACTTCTTTACAAGAGAATTAAGAGGGAGCGGTGCAATGTCAGCACGCACAGGAAGAGCAGCTCCAGTTCTGATTAACTGAGATACTGCACTGACAGGAGGGCACAGACCCAACCTCTTCCTAACCTAAAATGACCTCCCTTAAACAGGGATTATATAACACTTCCACATGAGGAGAGCAAACTTAAATTAATTTGGTTTTCACAGGTTGCTGCCAGAAGAGACATCAGTGTCCTTCCTGCTCATGCAGGTACACCCCACAGGGCCGTACCCTCACGGTGAACTGGGACACACTGACCTGCCTGGAAACAAAGCCAGCACAAAAAACGAATCAAACCAGCTCAGGTGGAGGTGGGATCAGCTCCCCATGTGGCTGCACAGGCACCACTGCTGGGAGAGGAGCACTGGCTCCTGCAGCAGCCCACCACACTTGTGCCAGCTAAGAGGAGAAAGTGCATCTCCAAGGGAGATTTTAAAACCTTTTAGACAAACTGCTGAAAAAAGCTGGTTTGAGAATTTCAAAGGTTCTTCAGCTTAGCTCACATAAACCCAATTTCTAAGACCATGACAACACAGAGGAGTTGCAAAAGAATTTGACCTAATTTTTTAAGCCAGTGTGGTTACACTATTGCAGAAATACTTGTTTCACGGAGCGTGTACCAGAGTGACCAGCCAGAGAACTGCATCAGTTTAACAAATTCAGCATCAATTCACACCTAGGCCACACTAGCACAACTTTCACAGCCAGACTGGGAGCTGAATCAGAACAAGCCAAGCCCCAGCTGCAACAAGAACGATGACACAAAATCCTGCATTCAGCAAGGGGGTGCAGCCCTCCCACACAGCCAAACACAAAACTTCTCAGGGGCCTTTCATTAGGAAACCCCCACTTCTACCCAAAGGGTTAACAGTCCCTTATCACACATGAAATCCAGTAAAAGATGAGGCATGCATTTCTGTTTTTGCCTTCCTGTACATTATGGTTTGGGGCTTTTTCCCCCCAGCAGATGAACAGACTTGGCACCTTCCCTGGTGGATCAGAAGAAAGTCTTGTAAGGCACAAGTAACTGTAAGGAGACAGATTAAATGGGTTTCCTGGATTTCATCCATGCTCAAATTTCCCAGGTTGTAGATCTCAAAAATATCTGACTCTGACAAAACTGGTATGACAGGTTATGTAACACTGCACAGAATCACCCGGTGACAGCAGAGCAGGAACATTATCTGCTCTGCTCAGGGACTCCAGGGCTTTCTGGATCAACTGCAAGGGGTGTCAAAAAAAAAAAAATAGAAAGGAACTGAATCACAAAATGTAGAGGAAAAAGAAATCCCCATGTGTTTTAAATAGCCAACCTCACCCACTGGTAAATAACTGGTGATTCCTTAGATTATTTCCAGGAATTTCCATATGCTATATATGCTGAGGGGATTTGTTTAATTATAGATGTTTATAGGTCTGATATAACTGTAAAGAACATAGAATTATTGCAGAGAAACATCAAGACTATAATAACTGCCTAATACAGTGGACTTTTCAGCCTTTTTAAGATTGCCCAAAACAAACAAAATGGAACAGTTACATCTGAGACTGTTAAATATGCTATTTGCAGCCTGAGATAAATGGCAGGACAATCCTGTTAAATGAACTATATATGCTTTTTGTAAAATGAAATATATATGCTTTCACTAGTGCAGTATAACTTGAGGCACAAAGAGAAGAAATAAATCAATGTGGGACTATTTGCCAGAATAGAAAATTTCAGACTAATGGCACATGCATGGGTTTTCCCTCTGCTCTAAAAAGGGCAAGTTGCTAACTGCTCAAGGATGTTTAAGAAAGCAGCAAGGCTGCTTAGTATTTTCATAAAAAGTTGTCTTGCTCTTTTCCCTAATTTGCTGGATTAAGGAAACAGCAAAGCTACATCCACGTTCTGCTGCACCTCAGCGCTATTGGAAATCGGATCAGCCTCTGCCCTGGGGCAGGAAACCCTCCAGGAGAGCTCCAGTGAAAATGCACCACTGTTAAGCACATCCCTGCACAATCTTGGTCCATCCTCCCTCCCCATCCCCGCTCCTCTGCTCCCCCAGGCAGCTGGGTAGCAGGGCACAGGCAAGATAAAGTGGAAGCTGAGTGCAAGAGGAAAATCCCACAGAAAACACTGTTCTGTGCAATGGGAAATACAGCAAACTCCACAGTAAACCCCACACCAAAGAGTCTTCAATCTTGCTACTTTTTGGACAATAAAAAACTTCTTTCTTCCGGTAATAATCACGGACAATTAAATACTTAGCTACTAGAGGAGAACAACTGACCTCCCTGCCAGAAGCAGGTCACAAGTCACAGTGGGCTCCACAGAACAAGAAATATTCCTCCCTTTCAAGCTCCACATGAGGAAAACAAACACATCTCTACCATCTCTATTTTTTTTCCCCGACACGGCCCTGCATGAATCAGATCTGAGCTTTCCTCCTCCACCTGCACCACGCTGAAGTTGCTGCCACATCTGCAGCCCGTGCCCTGCGCTGCTCCGAGCACAGCCTGGGCTGTGGAGCCACAGGAAAACCAAATCCCAGTGACACTTCCCGGGAAACACCCTTATCTGTGGAATGATAGGAAAACCAGATCCCAGTGACACTTCCAGGGGCACAGCCTTGGCTGTGGAGCCACAGGAAAACCAAATCCCAGTGACACTTCCCGGGAAACACCCTTATCTGTGGAATGATAGGAAAACCAAATCCTGGTGACACTTCCAGGGGCACAGCCTTATCTGTGGAGCCACAGGAAAACCAAATCCCGGTGACACTTCCAGGGGAGGGGAGCAGCTGAGCCCCAGCAGTGCCCGGGGAAGGGCTGCAGCAGAGGCTGCACTTACCTTCTCGGCATGCTTGAACTTGACGTAGAACCAACTGGACTTGATCATTGTCTCTCCTCCTGCCCTCTCTGTCAAAGCCACGAAAGCGACCCCAAGCCTGTCCCGCCGAGGAGCCGGAGCTCTCTGAGGGGGAAGGCGCTGTGCCGTGGGGCTCGGCGTGTCCGTCCCTCCTGCCGTGTCCGTCCCTCCGGCCGTGTCCGTCCTTCCAGCCCGTGTCCCTGCCCGTGTCCCCGCTCTCTCGCTGCCGAGCGCTCGGCGCCGCTGCCAGCCCTCACGCAGCTCCGCTCCTCACGGGGACTTCACCGCCCTCATCACAAATGGCACATGTCAGTAAAGCCAGGAGGCTGGCTCCGGCGCTGGCAGCCGCCCAGGACCGTGACCTCCCCCAGCGGGATGAATAATGAATTCCAGCACTTCCCTCCAGACACAGATTAACACCTGGCTAAACATTATTCTGACAATGAGCTCGTCCGCGGCGAGAGCCCCGCGTTAACCCCTCGCTCGCCCAGCAGGCAGGGCGGGGATGCTTTGGAGGCTGTCCCGCCGTGCCCTCCCCACCATCGAAGGCAAGATTACAGGACTATATATAGTTTAGAAACAATAAAGCCTCTTAGGCATAAAGCAAATATCTCCTTTCCGATTCTGCAGCTGCAGTAACGCTGCTCTGGAAGCAGAGCAAGTCCTCAGGAGTCACACTCACTCCTGGATCCCCCTTTCTCAGCCCCTCCTACAAACACCCTTGGAAAGCTGTGATGCCGTCAGGCTCATGTTTTAAAATAACATCTGTAAGGAAAAAAAAACCAAACCCAACAGAGCAACCACCACTACGAAATTAAGCTAATGCATAGAAAATCCCAGGAAGTCACTGGTCAGGGTGTTTGTTCTTCTGTCTGTTCAGAAACACTGCCCAATTCCCTGGCTCTGCTTTGAGGAGACACATTGATCTGGCTGCAAACCTCGCAGCTCTGTGCATCCACGGAGCAGTGAATATCAAGTTACAAACCAAAGGATGGATATAATCAGCCTCCTGTGTTTCTGCTGCATGCAGCCAGAGCTATCTGGCCCAGCATCCTGCGCCCAAACACTTCACAAAGCACAAGGAAACAATGTCAGGAATCTTGAGTCCAAAGATGTGCCCTCAGTAATGTAATAAAAATGTAGTGTAATGTAACATGTAATAACACAGATGGACATGAACTTGTCACGCGGGTACCTGAACCTCTTCATGTTTCCATACAGCAATAAGCGAGGTTCAGAATTCCATTACAGAAGTAATGAAAGTCACCTCATTTTGCTGCTTTAGACAGCTGTCTGGTTATTTGAGTGGGTGTCTCACAGTATCCTATCCCAACAAAAGAGGATAATTTGCTTCTCATCATCTTCAGATCATGACTTTATAGGTTTTGCTTGTCTCCTTTATATCACACCTCCCAGACTATTAAATTTCTCCTTATAGGTAGGCTGTGCATGTCTCTACAGATCCTTTTCATCACTCCCTGTACCTTTTCTAGGCCTAGGTATCTTTTTCATGGGAAGAGTGAGATGAAAGAAATACATTTACCACTGGCTTACCATCTCCTACTAAATGTGCACACAAGAGATATAAAGCAGCTGAAACAGACCCTGAAACCTAGTTTGTCAGTATTACTCACCTAAAAACTACTGTCAGTGCTGATAACAGTGTCAGTGCATTATCTCAAAGTGGTGGCTTTGACAACCTGGCTACTCATTCACCTGCCAACGGAGGTTTTTAGAACTTTTCATAAACTAGGACTTACACAAGGCATCCAAACACCAATACTGGCAAATAATGGTCACTGCACTTAGGTGGAGCAGAGGCTGCTCAGTCGTGCTCTGCCCTGACAGCCCTTCCCTGCTCACCCACACTCTGGATTTGGTCCCTGCTCTTCCCTGCTCAGACAGGGAATTGGGATGAAGCCTTTCCAAGCCCCCTCACTGCAGTCAGCTGGGCTGGTTCAAATCATGGCCATCCATGGCTACGGATGTCAGAAATGCATTTCCATTGATCCACAGAAAAATATTCCCACCCTCCCTTTAATTCTGCATTCCTGTGGGAGAATTAACCTGTGCTAAACGGGTGGTAAAATACCCCAGCTATTTTTTGGAACCGGAGATGTTAAAAATGGCTGAGAAGATCTCCTATAGGTAGCAACATAAAAGGAAAATTAAAACACTGGCTCTTATCAGCACCTTCTATTTTCTGCGCCTTAAAAGCTGGTTTTTGAAGCAGCAAATGAATAAACGGGACAGATCTGGCTGTGGCTTTGATTGAGATCAGGTCAGTGCAAGAGCCTCGCTTCCTCCCCAGCTGCTGCTTGCTCCTCCAGTCCCTGCGGCAGCGCATTCCCGCAGCCCGGGAACCCTGCGGGCAGCGCGGCCGTGCTGGCAGAGCCGGGCTCCGCACCGCCCCGCGGACCCGCACGGCCCGCTCCAGCCCGGGGAGTTGCTGCCCGCACTGTCCCGTCCCGGGGCTTGGGGCAGGAGCAGAGCCCAGTTCTGGGAGTTCCCTGCCTGTACTGCCCCGATCCAGGGCTTTAGAGCAGGAGCAGAGCCCGATTCCGGGAGTTTCCTGCCCCGATCCCGGAGCTTGGGGCAGGAGCAGAGCCCAGCTCCGGGAGTTCCCTGCCCGATCCCGTCCCTTGGGGCAGGAATAGAGCCCAATTCCGGGAGTTCCTGCTTGCACTGCTCGATCCCGGGGCTTGGGGCAGGAGCAGAGCCCAGTTCTGGGAGTTCCCTGCCTGTACTGTCCCGATCCAGGGCTTCAGGGCAGGAGCACAGCCCAATTTCAGGATTTCCCTGCCCGCCGATCCCGGCCCTGGGGGCAGGAGCAGAGCCCAATTCCAGGATTTCCCTGCCCTCCCTGCCCGATCCCGGGGCTTTAGGGCAGGAGCAGAGCCCAACTCCGGGAGTTCCCTGTCCGATCCCGTTCCTTGGGGCAGGAGCAGAGCCCAATTCCAGGATTGCCCTGCCCGATCCCGGCCCTGGGGGCAGGAGCAGAACCCAATTCCAGGATTGCCCTGCCCGATCCCGGCCCTGGGGGCAGGAGCAGAACCCAATTCCAGGATTGCCCTGCCCGATCCCGGCCCTGGGGGCAGGAGCAGAACCCAATTCCAGGATTGCCCTGCCCGATCCCGGCCCTGGGGGCAGGAGCAGAACCCAATTCCAGGATTGCCCTGCCCGATCCCGGCCCTGGGGGCAGGAGCAGAACCCAATTCCAGGATTGCCCTGCCCGATCCCGGCCCTGGGGGCAGGAGCAGAACCCAATTCCAGGATTGCCCTGCCCGATCCCGGGGCTTTAGGGCAGGAGCAGAGCCCGATTCCAGGATTTCCCTGCCCGCCGATCCCGGCCCTCGGGGCAGGAGCGGAGGGCGCAGCCGGCGCGGAGGCGAGAGCCGGCACCGCGTACCAAGCACAAACAGCTGTGGCTCACAGCAATTACCAGGCCTGGATGTTTTCCACTGGTTCATTAGCATCTGGCAGGACCTAAAGTTCCAGGGTCACAAAACACAGAGCTATTATTTTATTTCAGGAAAATGCACCGCGACATCCCTCGAGAGCTGTCCTTTTGTAATCAAAGGACAAGTGCAGCGCAGGGAATGGAGACGCGGAATTTGCAGCCATCACATCCCCCAGCCGGGCAGGGACGAGCCCATCGCGCCACAGATTGCTCATTTTGTGTGCACTGTTGAAAGCCCCCACATCAGCATCCACAAACAGCCCCTGGCAGCAGCAGGTGATTCCTTACAGCACTGACAGCTGCGTGGCTTTGCACACACACACACACATACACACACACACACAGAGTACACACCAGCTTAAGTTTTCAGCACTTCATTCATCTTTGCAGTAGGACAAAACACACCATTTATTTTCAAACCTGCAGCATCAGCGCTTTGTCTGAACTGTGTTTGGTTCTCCTGTTTTATAGAGCTACAGTCTTTATGGTGTGTGACACAACAGCTTCACTCCTGTTTGCCAGTTCACTTCCTAGGGATGTGATGCCAGACAAACACCACAGAGGATGCAGATCCACCCCTGAAGGTGCTGCACTCACCTCCAAAACCCTGCTAGCCCACACCTTCTTCAGTCACCCATAAATCACATACTGTTCCTTTTCATGTGACTCCAGAAAGGGAACCGTGCTTTGGTAGAACATTCGCAATTCTCCCAGAATAATCATACTTTGATTATTCAGCAGGTTTTGCCATACTCTAACAAACCATTTCAACTGTGAGACAGCGTAGAACAGAATTGAAATAACCTCCTTTTTAACAGACCATTGGTTCTAAGCCTTTTAATACACCCTAATGTATATTTAGATATCGATTCACGTTCATTTCAATTATTCCCCATGACAAAGCTGATCACACACTAATGCAATGAGCAGTGTGAGTACTGAGCTGGTTTTTAAGTCTCCTAACAGCAGTGGGTACCTCCTCCTCTTCTCTCTGGCTTTGGGTTTGTTGGTAAGTCACACTAACATCTTGGTGCCACAAGGGAGGGGGGGAAGGAGCAAACCAGGCACTATTTCACTTATTTTCACTATTTCCTAAGGCAGCAGAAATGCCTTGAAGAACCCACTTGCACAGCAGAGGCAGTTCTGGAGGAAGCTAAAGAACCCTGACCCTTATGCCAAGCAAAAGCAATCTCTGTGTGTGTGTGCAGGGGGACTAAAGCTAAAGCAAGATGGTGCATTTGCAGCAGGGACTACATCCAAGATGAATTACAGCCATTCTTGTGTTCTTGGCACTACGAGAGCAGAAAATCATCTCCCTCCCTATTATCATAATAGCTTTCACACTTCCCAACCAGCACAGTCAAGTGTGGGGATGCTGAAAGAAACAGCACATAAACAACAAACACAAAGTTTAGATACAAAGGAAGATCCCATCTCCAGAAAATGTTTACAGCAATTTTTATAATTAGCCTGTGGGGAGGGGAAAAAAAAGGTGGGGGGGGAGGCAGTTTGGAATAAGAATAAATAAAAAGGATTTCAAAATGTTTTTCACAGTTCAGAATGGCTCCTAATGTAGCAGCCAAAGCAGGGACCCCTGGGAGATTAAATGAAGCTTGTGGGATCTGCAAGCCTACTAAGAGAGAAAGTTTTTCCCAAATTCAGAGAACTGTAGAGTAACCTGGATTCTATAAATGAAGTACAAATGCTGAAGCTCCTGCCTGCCTCTGAGCATGCCCAGCACTCCCCCAGCTCTAAACCAGCAAACACCCAGATTCCACAGCAGCCTTTCTGCTTTAACCCAGAACCACCCCAGCTTTGTATTCCAACACTTTACATCCTAGAAGGCTTCCCAGGGCACAGTGAGGGAAGGGTCAGACTGCCCAAACTCAAACAAATCAGAGCTGCATCTCAGAGCCAGCAGAACAAATGAGGCTCCTGCAGCCTCCCAAGGCCAGCACTGCCAGACCTTTGTGGGTCACAGGGAGGGCTCCAGGGAGCTCTCATCTTCCAGGCTAATAGAAAGCACTGTGGGATTTGCTGTCTGGTTATTAACATGGTAACAATCCCATCTTGTACCTCAGGACCCCGCTCGCCCATCAACACCATCTGCTCCTTCATCTTGAGTGCTGCTGAATAATCCCAGCATGAGCAGGCTGCTGTCAGCTCGGGCTTCTGTGCACGTCTGCAGAGAAACTCTCCAGGTCACTGCTCTGAGCCCAGTCTGGGCTCAAAGGATTCCTGTGCCTTCACCCCCACGGGCACAGGATGGGCTGCATCCCGTGTCTGGTGTTCCTGGCACTGGCACCATTTCAGCCCAGGAGACAAACACCACTATCAGAGTCACCCTTTACAGAAAGATTTTCGGGTTTTTTGCTTGCCAGTGACTAAGAAGTGCAAGTGACATTTTCCCTGGCAGCTCTAAGCCCTGTCAGGTCTGTCAGTGCTGTAAGGTCTTACAGCTGCCTTTCCCTTGGAATAGGATAAAGCCTAATAAGTCAGACCTGACTCAAAGAGTACAGATTAAGGTGAGAAAACCAGTCTGAAGTACTTTATCTCCCCCAGCAAAGTGCCAGTCTGTAATGAGTTACAGCAGGGGTAACCCAGCTGGGGCACATGCTCAGCTCTCCAGGTGAAATTATGGCTATGAGGCACGACCACAGACCCCTGAAGGAGTCAAAAACACCTCAAGGCAGCCCACGGAGGACAAGGAACAGGCATTTGCTAGTGGTTTACAACCTGCAAGAGACAGACTGAGACAGAAGCAGGACAGCCATGAGCCTGGCACACAAGAGCTGGGCTCAGGATGGTCACAATCTGCTGCTTCTGCCACACAGAGTTAGCTCAGGGTGCAGCAAGGAGAGCTGCTGATGGTATATGATCTATATGGAGCTGTGCCAGGAGGTCACGTGTGACTGTCTGCAGCAGTGGGAGGCAAAGGTGGCTCAAAATGTCTTTCTGACCTCTCTGAGAAAGAAGATGCAGTGCCATAGTCTGTAATTTAAAAAACAACAATAATTGCCAGCTAGACAAAATCGCTCATGATATTAAGAGATCAAATGATGCTTTTGTAATCCTACACAATGGTTCTGCATTTTGTTCCCTGGCTTTCTGGTTTCTAGAGCTCCAGCACTGTTTGGACAGAGGTTTATTACCTTGAGAAAAAAGAAGTCACTTCTGAGATGACACCAGCACTCTAAAGTGTTTGAAATGACAGGATCCTCAAATGCAGGAAGCAGTGATTTCTGTGACACTCCATCATTTCCTCCTCCTGAACACAGCTCTGCAATACACTACAGAGTTTATGGATCTCCCTCATTTGCACATGGAACAGGGGTGAGGGACCAATACATCCAGTGGGGAAGGGGGGCAGAGAAATCCCTGGAAAAACAGAACCTTTGCATGCAATGTATGTATCAACACTGGAGCACTAACACAAGTTCCCTTTGAACATCAAAAGGGATTAGATGGCAGGGCACTAATGCCCACAGCTAAATCAAGGCCTGTTCAGCAAAGCGTTGGACACAAAAATCCCCAGCAGCACAGATTGACTGCAGTGCCAACAGCTCCTGCAGCAGCCAGGGACACAGGGCAATTCACACCTCAGCAAGGAGTGCTGCAACCTCTTGAACACCCACCAAGGCACTGGCTGGGCACAAGGACAGTGACCAAGGACCAAGGAAGGAGTTACACAGAGCTCTGGGGTCCCAGCACCCAAGCAGGTCTCAGATCCCACCCCAGCCCACTCAGCATAATGACCTGGAAACCCAAGGCCACCTTCATGATTCAAAATTCCTCTGGTGTCACACAAAACAGGAAATGCAGCACACTGCAGGGAGGCAGAGTAAAGAAACAGCCAGTATCTCCCCAGGCATGGGGCTGCCCATCCCAGCTCCCCAGCACCAAACACCCTGGAAGCTCCTCACTGAGGCTGGCAGGTGCATCACCCGTGACTCTGGGATGCTCCAAAGTTCTGCACCAGGCTAGGATCACTTCTGAGGATGCTCTGTACTCACCAGGCAGAACAAACACCCTGACAGAGGCAGCCTGGAGCCCACAGCCAGAGCACACATGGTCACACATGTGCATGGACACCCAGCCAGAACACAGCCAGGCCACTGGCACCCTCACTGTGCTTTCATTTTCAAAGTAATTCTAATTCTTGTGAAGTTTCCCTTTAAAAATGAGATTTTGTTCTTTAATATTCATTGACTTCTAGTTTCCTTCCCACACACAAGGCATTATTTACTCTACAGTGGCTCGGTGCATCAATTATGGTAATAGTTTGTGAATAACATTTGCATTATGGGAAAATGAGCCTGGTTATTTAGCACTAGCCCAACCATCCCTCTGGAAAATTGTCACAAACATATGTATCATATGCCTCCACTTAAACAGATCTGTAATTACTCTAGTTTATTAAAAAGAGCCAGCACTTTTTTTTCTCTGTTTTTTTCCCCTAAATCTTCTTTCTGAGAGCAGACAAACACCGACAGAGCCCTTTCCTTTACTCAGCCAAAGGTAAAGCCAATGACTGTTGCTACCACGTCCTCTTATTTTACACTGAGATGTTAGAGTGGAAAAGCATCTTCCACATTAGTTTACTCTAATGCAGAAAGTGTGGCTCAGTAACTGTGACATTTGATTAATGCTCCGTTTCAGTCCCTTCGGCTAAATTCCGGGCTCAGTTCAACTACTGGAAATTCTGATTAACATCTGTATTACATCAGCACCCAGGGTTTATATTCCACAGGCAGGACTGCCTGGTGCACCACAGTCTGTACTTCCTCCAGAGAAACTGCTCTGCCCCTCAGAGAGTTTAAAGTAGCAAATAAAGCATTACACTTTGTGTAATGTGTCTGTGAGTACCTTGTCAGCTTTTTTAAGCAGCTGAGAAAAGCTAAGAACTATAACTCAAACAAGGGTTCAGTTATATATCCACAAAAGCACCCCAGCAAAATGAACAGCTTTGTACATTGAGGACCTGTAGTACCCAAATTCACACTGGTTGTAACACTCAGACTGCAAAATTCCTGTAAATAAGCAGTTATGTTTGCGCACAGCAGCTTTTGTCTTGCTTTTACAGAGCCCCCTGTCAGCTCAGGTGTATCTGGAGAAGTTGATCAAGACTTCAGGCTTTCTTAGAGCACCAGGGCTTTCCACAGAGCACCAACTGCTGCCTTTGTAGCTAAGAAATGCACAAAACTGCCCCTTTGCATGGAGAGGGAGAGCAACACAGCCAGAATGATCCCAGCAAAGGTACTTGGCTTCCCAGGTCACAGATTGTAATGTGGACAAGAGAAGCTGTTGATGCCATCAGATCTGCACAGGCAGCCCCACAATCAGAACTGAACTTGCACAGGGAGAGAACACCACAAAGAGACTTACAACATGCCATATGAAAGTGAGAAGAAAGTGGCACCCACAGGTAACACAGTGGTACCTGAGATGATGCTTCCTGGGCTGCACATAGCTGAGCTGGCACTGCTTTGTGCTGCTGGGCAGCGTGTGGTCCAGGCCAGTAATGAGACTGCACAGTTGTTATTATTTAACACTTTTTTCACAGCCCATGACTTGGTGATGTCAGGCCAATTGCAAAGTTTCCAGCCAAGGAATCATCCTAATGAGCCATCTCAAAAAGCACTAAAAGGTTGCATAGGCTATTGACACTGCAACCTTGTTATTCAGCCAGATGTGAAAACAAAACAACAATGCTGGACAAGCTTAGCTTGCTCTGCCTCTCTAACACCTTCCCCTGAGCTCTGTGGATGGTACACAAGCAACACCAAACCCCCTTTACACCAGCACAGCACACCAAGTGGTTTTTGCCCTCTTGTGACAAAAGTGAAACCGGTCTTACTCTGCACTTGGAAATTGCTCTACTGCCTGTATTTCCAAGTCTGGTGTGAAAATCTCCACAGCAAAAGCTGCAGCAGTGGCACCAAGTGCTGTGTGCTGCACCTCACACACATGCTCTTCCAAGACAGGTGAGGATGGAGGTATAAAGCAGAAATTGGTTATTCCTGTGATACACTTGACATTTAAGTATTAAGTACTATTGTAAAATGTACAATCAAGGCCAAAAGCTCACCCCCATCCTATCTAGGCAATGCCAGACTCACCACAGCAATTCCAAATCCCACCAAACCTTCTCCCTGTCCTCTGGCCAGCTGAGCAGCACAGCACCACGCTTGCCACAGGGCTCAGAGGCAGAGCTTTGTGTCCTGCCTCAGCAGGAGAGGTGTGCTGGTTTTAACAGCAAAGGGAACAGGGTGGCACTGCTTGACAAGTCAGAATCAAAGTGTCTGCAAATAGAATAGCAAAGGTCAGAGTGCTGCTGTGAGCTGGCACTGCAGTGATGTGCCACGAGCTCTGTCTCTGCTGGAAAAACCCTCAGCTCTCATCTTCAACACTCTCTCCTGCTACACATTTATCTTCCCCATCCTAGGAGAGGAAAGATTAAAACAGACATGTAAAAAGGATGAGGAGAAGAAAACTGCAGAATAGTCCCCTCCCTCATTTTAATTATTGATGCAGACAGCCTAAGCAATCTGTAAGCCATATACATAATGTATTTACTTGAAAATCCCAGCAAATCCACACGGTATTACAGAACAAACTACCAGCTGATCTGGGAGCACTGTCTTAAGAACTGGGTAAGCTGTCTCCATGTACTCAAAAATCCGTTTGACAAACGGAAAGATCAGATTAATGTTAATAACGCTAACGTGCTCAGCAGCACTCCCTGCCCCAGCAATGGGGTTTGGGTGCCCGGGGTCTCATCTTTCATCCACTCCAGATCAGCCTGTGCTGCACACACTGCTTGTTCAGAATGACAAAGGCAAGGCTGGCTCACATTGTTGAAGCTCCTCTCTCCCCATCTGATTATAGACCCCAGCAGTGATGTTTAGGGATCAGCCAGAAATCAGTGGATGTTTTACACAGCAAAAGATAATATATAAAAAAAAATCACTTATTGAAACAGCTGCTTCTAGGTTTGGGGCTAAGGAGGGTGGATGGGGTAAAAGGGAAATGGGGGCAAGAATCAGACTTCAGCCTGAATTTGGTGAGAGATGCTGTGTCACTGACTGGAACCACCTGGACAAGAAACACATTCATTAAAAATAACATTCCCTGCAAAGCTGAACACACAGTGTAAGCAGCAGCAGGCAGCAGTTTCCTACAGCAAGAAAATGCAGAATCTGTAGCTCATTGAGCCATTCATTGTTTTAATTCCTGAGTTTCATCTCACTCCGTGAGAGGCTCTGGACAGCAAAGCGTTCTGCGTCTACACTGCACATCCCTCCACGAGCCTGTGAGCCACAGCAGCCACAGGGCACGGGGAGGGCACTGCCACTGTCCCCCCACAGCTCCAGGAGGTGACACGGGGAGCCCAGGGCCAGGCTGAGCCCTGCAGGTCCCAGTGAGCCCCACACCACCCCCATGGCCCAGATGCTGTGAGACCCCTGGGGCACAGCAGAGCCTGTTTGCAATTTTCTTCTCAACCACCAGTACGAAAACACAAACCTTCAGACAAACGGATCCTTCACTTCCTCCTTGCTGCTTTTAGTGGTTTCTTTAATCTTTTAAGCTTCTGGGTCTAATCCAGCAGCTGCCATCAAAAGTACTTATACAACTGCAGGGGAAGGAGGGGGGAAGGAATGGGATACACCAAATAATGAAACACATTTGCTGAGCAGCCTCTTTGTTCTCAGCACAAGTGAGTGCCTTTGGAAGTTATCTGTTCACAGCCTAAACACATTTATGTACCTGTGATGTCCTCTGCTGCCTTATCTGTAAGAACAAGCTATGGAGGAATGCTACCAATGAATCAGATGGCACATCTGAGCTGGCACTCTGCAGCACAGCGTGGGCAGTGAAATGGGGGATCTCTCCAGTGAGTAGCTCATGCATGAATATGCTACAGGCAGACAGCTCCCAAGATGACAAACGCTGCTCTTTTCTGAAACTTGAAAATATTTAGTGGTGTTCTTCACAGAAGGCTCCAGTGGGCACGCAGTGAGTCTGTTTCCATTTCAACACCAGCAGAAAGCACATTTCAGATCTCCTGGCAGAAAAGTTTAACACATGGTCTGAGAGCACAGAAAAAGTTCAAAATCCACTAACAAAGAGAATCAAAACCTCTTAAAATATCACTATTAAAAAACAAGCAAACAAACACACACTCCCAGAGGACTCTTGTATTGAGCACCAGGATCTTGCAATTTCTGCACAATGCCAACAGTTGCCTTTGTGCTAAACCCCATGTTTAAAGGGGCTGGAGGGTTGGAGAGGCACCAGGTGGAAAAATTCCAGTTAAGGTTGTGCTTTTGCTCCTGGTGCTCCCAGGACACAGCACACACAAATGCTCTGCTCATGCTGTGAAGTGAATTTGCTGGTACATCCTCGTCAAGTAAAATCTCATCCCTCAGCATACTGACATCTATGCTAAGTTTCTAAAAATAGCATGTCCTTCTTACATAAACATGACATAAAGGAATTAGGCGACAGCTGACCAAGAGCATCCCTTTAAAAGGCAAACTTTGCTGAGCACCAAATGCAAGCAGCACTTATAAGCAGCCAAGCCTTTTTGTATTAATTGAAGACAGAAGAAAGCTTCTAGCTAAAGTCCCAGTTTGCCTGGAAAGGAAAGATATTTCCTCTGCACACTGACTCAATTTCTCCTATTCCCACTTATTTATAAGTTAAGGAGTTTTCTAATGGATTTCTGCTCCAGGAAAAGATCTGCCATGAGCACCTTCCAGGTGCAGGTCTCACAGGAGCTCTGCCATTCCCATTGCAATGAAGAACTTTGCCATTCAGGCAGAGCTCCCATTCAGGCTTTAAAACCTCACCTAGAGTTTTCTAGAAGGAAAAGCTTCCAGAATTTCCAGAGTCTTTTTACACTACATGACAGCTATCCAAACACACACCAGAGCAGTATTAACTTCTTGCATCTGCAGGCATTCTGACTAATTCTTCAGTGTCTCAAAGCTTATCCCTCCTAGCAACAAGATGAACTTCACCAGAACCAAATCAGCAATGCACAGGAAAGTTAATATGCAAGTGAGTCTGTGGGGGGAAAAAACAGTTTTAGCATAACCTGGCAAATCCCTAAACCTCAGGGAACTGAATTATATATGAATTATTAGATCAGGATTTGTCTCTATGCCAGTGCAGAATACGTCAAGGAGGTGCAGGGCACCAGGCTGTCAGGAGGTCCCTGTAGCAGGATGGAAAGAGAATTAAACAATCACCCCAGAGAGGCACAGCTGAGAAAGCCAACACCAGCCATCCCTGGCTCCAGCCAGGAGGGGCCTTGTGCCATTTGCTGTCGGGGCAGGGGAAGCACCAACCTCAGCTGCTGGGGCTGGAGCCACAGAGGCGCTGCCTGTGCCCCCCCTCTGCTCTGAATTCCTGCTCTGCCTCTCCCTGACAGCTCCCAGGGCTCCATTCCAGCCCGGGGGTGCCCTGCAGATGTCCCCACGGGCACACAGGGCTGCCACCAGGGATGGCCACGGCTCCCCAGGGAGCTCCCGAGCGTGTTTTCCCTGGCAGCTGTCACAGTGCAGTTGGGCTCTGCGTTAGAAGCCAGGGCTATGCTGAGGACACTGAGCATTGGTAGGTTCAAGCAGCCCTCTGTGGGTGCCAGCAGCACAGTGCCTGTTGCCAGGTAACAGGGCTGTGTCAGGATTTCCCCCTGCTGATGCACAGCCTGCTGTGATGGCTGGGCAGACCCCACACCTCCTGCCCTGCTGCAGGCTGTGTTTAACCCTTCGCTGAAATTTAAACAGCATCCACAACCAGACTGAGATCTCTCCTGACTAGAGGGCTATCTAGGCCACATTACTTAGAAAAACTAGTTTGCAAGCCCCTGCAGAGAGGAATTAATTTACCTGGGTGTTCAACACGCAGGTCACCCTCCCCTGCCAGCACAGCCTCACAGACAGGCTGGGCCAGATGGGCTCCTCCATCCTCCCTCCTGGTCTGGGTCTCCAGGCAGCAGCCTCCTCCTCCTCACTGCCATTTACACAGGACACAGATGCAGGACACAAATAATGAGCTGCACCATCATCTGAGGGCACGACCCCAAATGCTCAGTGCTAGGGTTAAACAGATCTCAGTGAAAGTGAGGCATGGAAACAGGATGTTTTCCCATCCTCAGTAAGCCAGGCTGCCAGAGTTCCTGCCCATCTGCAGAATTTCCTACATTCTCCCCATTCCTGAAATTCAACATCTAGTTTATCTTGTGAATGGCATTGGGAGATACCAGAATCAGGTTTTGGATAAACCAGGACTTATAATAACTACACCTTTTAAAGTATCTTTGGAGCTTTGTTTCTCACACATGCTATCCCTGCATGTGTTGAAGCCTTCAAAGCTTCTACAGAGGCTTCCCCTCTCCTCAGACTGTACAAACTCCATGCCCAGGAATTAAAACTTCTTTTTCCTTGCAGCAGAGCAAATACCAACCCTCTCTCTGTTGTAGCTTTTGTGCACTACTTTCTGATGGGTATTACAAAGCCCTCAGCAGTTCCCAGCTCTGGCCCAGGACAGTCAATGCAGCAGCAAGCTTTGCTAGTATTTCTTTCCAAACCAGAACACATTTTAGATCCAGAAAAATGGAATTCAGAAAAAGGACTGATGTGTTTCAATATTGCTCTGGGCACTGGAGTCTTCTTCAGCCACCCAGCCCTGAAAAGCAGAGGGCAAAGAGCTCCTCACAAATGACTCTTGTTTCCCCCTGAATGTTTTTATTCATTGGCTTCAGCACTGTTGCAAAGCACATGGGAGAGATGGCCCAAAGGAATGGGACAACATCCCCACAGAAGCTGCTGCTAATAAAAGCAGCATTCAACAGTATTGCCACTGGCTGGTCACATTTTCCAAGCAGAGAGGCAAGAAAAGAGGAGCAGCATTATGTGTGCACTCGGGCTGTGTGACACACAGCTTCACACCCATCCTGAAAGGAGCCCTGACAATCAGGCTCTTTGTGAAGCACAACATATTTTGGGTCATCCACACACTTGATCCACAGCACATATTGTATTGAACAAACAAATTCTATCAGTGAGCTGTGGAGTCCAGTATGAAAATGACTGAATTACAGCTCCCATTAAGAAGGAAGTACCAGGTCCTCTTACACCTTACTCAGCAGGACTGCAGAGCTCGAGTTGAATAAAAAAGCAGTGAGGTAAATTACTGGAGATGAACTTTCAAGCTAAATTAAAGAAAATTTAACACTTTCCTGATATAATTTTCTCATTTTATCTCATTTTTATACACTTATGCACTGATGGATTTTAGCCAGATAAGAAGGATGATCTGGGTTGATTCTTCTCCACCCTTTTTCCACTGAAGGACCAAGCTGTTTTGGAGAGGTAAAAATAAAATCCAAGTCCATGTTATGTTCCACATTCTCCCTCCAGCTGGGAAGAAAAGGCTGCTACTGGAGCACGTATTGTTTCTTTAAACAGAACCATATTGATTTATTTAAATAATCACAACCTTAGTGTTATAAACGAGTATATTTTCATTAGACACCACTAGCAAGCAAATGCACATAGCAACATTTCTTCAGGAATGTGTCCAACAGCACAGGGGTGGGGGTGTTTACACTTTTTTTTTTTTTAATTAGTTCTTTTGTGGAGCCTCTCTGTTGGCTTAGAAACCCTAGTTTGAACTAGTTTGAACAAAGCTACTCTAGTAGAAAACAGACCAGGAACCAGAAACTCCTTTGTTATAGCCATGCCTAAGTCTCCCCAGCTCTGACACTTTGTTTTACTCCACTTTTATTTAATTGTCTGCTTCGAGCATTAGTGTTTGATGTGCTCTGAAATGCCCAGAGGGCAAAGCCTGACTTTGGGCAGCTGGAGATTCCCATCAGCCTGGCCCAGGTGACTCCCTGAGATGCCCCAGGACACAGCTGGAAAATGGAAAACCAGAACACACATAGAGGTGCTCAAAGAAATGGATCTTCTATCCCAGTTTTCTGTCTAAATGGTCTCTACAAATGGCTGGTAAATCATGAATTTGGCTTCCATTTCCAGCAGAAAGGGAAGCAGCACTTTCAGGACCCTGTGCTGCTCAGAGCCCCATTCATGGCCATCACACGTGGGGAGTGATGCAGGCACAGGATTCTGGTCCCAGCACAAGCAGCTGGGGCTCCTCAAGGAGATTCAGGGCTAGAAAAGCAGGAGGAGGCCAGATGGATCAGTTCCATTAGCTCAGCGTGCCCCACAGGAGGAACAGGGGCTGATCCCTCAGACTCCTGTTTGCGTTAGCAGAGTTAGTGAGCACACACATCCCCTCCAGCAGCTCGAGCTGTGGCTCCCCACAGACCAGAGCAGGGCATGGGGATTTGCTCAGCTTGTACAGCTCTGCCTTGTGCACAATCTGTGCCACTCACACTGCCTGGTGAGTGCTTTTCCTCTGGGAAAAGTGTAACACACTCCCCAGGAGGTTTGGATGGCTGCCTCGAAATGACTGTGGGTTTGGGCTCAGACACTCGGGGATGGAAGCACAGCCATGGGGCTGCAATGACACCTGCTGATGAGGGACATGTGAGAGCAGCCACAGCTCCCAAAGCAGATTACACCTCACTGAGTTCCTCTGGAAACACGAGGCTATGTGTGGGCAAGTACACCAGGGCATGGAGGAAATTCTGCAAGGTAAAAAAGAGTCAAATCTCTGTTCCCAGCTCCTGTGAGCAGAACACAAGGGAGAAAGCAAGGTACCCACAAACCTGAGCAGCTGCACACACTGTGTAATGGCTTGCAAAAAAACCCCTCCAGCAAAGATGGTATCACAAATATTTTGGCAATACAAGGAAAAGAAAATAAACACATATTCTTTTCTTGGTATGATCTCACATAAAATGAGCGTGAAATACTTTCCACATCTGCTGGGCACCTCCTGTAGCCATGCAGAGCAGGAGGCAGGCAAAGAGAGGCAGCATTCAGCATTTGGACACGGGCAGACTGTCACTCGTGTCCCCTGCAGGCACACTGCAGGTGAACACAACAGCTCCAATCCACAGCACAGTGAGCAGAGCCAAACCCATGGCAATCCATCACACTTGTAGCAAGACAGTCTGTATTTATTCCCAAAACACCAACATACATGGGATCCTTAAATCCCTTGAGCTTCCTAAGGATTGTTTCTGTTTTCTCCAAGGGAAGAAGCCAGGATGGAGCTTAGAGCTTTTCTGCTCAGCAACCAGGGCCTCTGCAAACAGAGAGGGGGACAACAGCTGCTGCTCTGCAGCTTTAAAGGATGCCATCCATAATGACATTACACTGTCCCTTTTACTCAATAAACACCCAATTTAAAAATAAAACAGAACTCTCCTTTGATCTGTGACAGCTCAGGAGGCTGAGATGGAGGGTGAGGGGAAAGAAGGGAGAAAATGGGCACTCGTGTCAGGCAGGGATCCAGAGCACTTGGCAGGACTGGAGGCAATGGATCCCCACAGAATGCACGGACGCCAAAGTAACACAACAGCAAAACAGTGAGAGATGGGGAGATAAATATGCTTCACCTTTTTTTTTGTTTTAAGTAAAAGCTAATAATAAAAAATATCTGTACATCCTAGATACAAGACATTTTCAGAAGACTCTCAGCCAGGCAATTTGCTCCTCTCATGCACTCCAGCAAGCAAACATGAAAAGCTTTCCACACACATGCCATGCCCTGGCCCAACCTGGTATTGCCTCCCATTGAGCCACCTCCTGCTGCCCTCAGTGAGAATCAAATACTGCAGAAAAGAGAAAGTGAAGGTAACCACTGACACATGGAGACTAACCACAGGAGCACCAGCAAAGGCAGAGAGCAAACTGCCCTGCTCCCAGTCCTGATGGGAACCTGCCTGCTGCAGGCTCTGCTGCTTTGCATCTGCCTTGAAGCCATAAATGTTACAATAAGGTCAATGGGTGCACCACCATCTCTCTGACAATAATTCAGCGCACCCAGGGCCTTTAAGCCCCTGTCTGGCTGCTCATGAACCCCTCACCAAGCCAGGAGCCAGTGGGAGGCAGGGCTCTGTCTTCACCTTCTCTTCAAGCATCTCCCACCTGCAAACAGGGGAAAATGCAAACAGACAACATGAGCAGGAAAATAGGTCACACTTGAGTGACTTCAAACTTCAAAAATAGGAAGGGATTCAACACAGGAGAAAGGAAAGTGACAGGAGAGTGCATCACACACTTCTGATGAATCCATTTGATCCTGTGACTGATCAGACTTTTTCAGTGAGATTGCTTTCTAATTTATGCCTTTGAATGGAAATAAAGACCTTGATCTTAGCATTAAATCTATGCAGATAGATCCTTGAGGCAATACTTCTACAGAAAACACTTCTACAAAGTGCAAAGACATTAAATTAATAATGCAAACACTGTATGTGTGTCTAGAGTCACTCTTGAGGATTCAGCAATTTTGCAGCTGTCAAATCCTCCGGTAACTCCTGCTCTGTCTTTTTGACTTTAGTAGTAATTGGAGATTTCCTTAAAGCCTCCAGCCCAGGTGCCTTTCCCTGCCTGAAGAGGAGTGTTTGGGACGGCCAGGGTGGCAGAGGGAGGTGTGAGCTGTCCCCTGCCACCCCGCTGTGCTGGCAGCAGACACCTGACGGGCTCCGTGCCACATCAGCTCCCCACACTGAGCCATGAAGTGTCAGTGCCAAGGGCTGCTGGAATTAGGATCACTGTTAGATTAGTTAACAGCTGTATAATTAGCCACGCTAAGCCTAAATGTTTCCCCTTGAAATCCAGTTTTTACAGTTATAAATAGCAGTGTTAATGATCTCCAGCATCACTGCTCACACTCGGAGCCCTCCCTCCTCCACCGGCTCTGGTGTCACTCACTGAATGTCACATTCTCCTGACTTTCTTGTAACAGCTATAAAGGGAGATAAAAGAACTAAAAAAGGCAGAAACCAAAAATAAACCCCAAACTGAAGTGGACCAAGAAGGATTATTTTCTTTACATGCATTAAAACCTTAAGAAATACCAGCTGCAGCTTGTACTTAAACTGTACTTTCAAGCATTAACTTAATTACATTTCATGAGAGTGGGAGGAGATAGTACCAACATTTCATACCCAGGTAAACTGAGACAAAGGAGTGCAATAGGCTGGAGTCACATAGCAGGATGATGAATGGGACCCAGAATGAAACCTGAGTGCCCAGCACATCACCATGCTATTTACCAAATGGGATAAAACACCAGGGCACTGCAGCACTGAGATGTCTTTCATAAATCTGTCATGTCACACTACATGCTAATGAAAGGATATGAAGAGCATTTTTCTTTATTTTGAAGGTATTCAGTGCAGGAAAATTTCAAAAAATAGAGTTCACGCTCTTTAGATAAATTTGATTTGCCAGTCTATGAATGCGGCAGAGCCCAGATTTGTCATCTCTGAAATCTGAAGTTCAGACAATACAATGCTTAAATCCTTTCCATGCTGCTAATTTATCACTGCTAATACTCTCACCTAACCAAAAGAATCCACACCTTTCACCAATGATTAGAAATATTTCTTTTTAAACATTTAATCTCAGCAGAGCTTTCTGAAACTCTGCAGTGCGGCAACACAATCTCTGGAAGTGTCCATAGCACGGATTACAGATGCAGTTACTGTAAAAAATTTATAATACACAGATATTTTCAGCTGTTCCAAATTTTTCAATGTGGCTAGCACCACACGTCTGAGAGAAAAAGCATCTCTTTGGAGGTATAATATAAACAAGTGAGAATTTTAAAAAGCTGTTTCTAGGAACACCGTTAGGGCTTTGATGGGGTTTAGAAATGAAAATGTGAGATAAACGTGAGATAAATTGAACACTGCTGCTCACAGCTCCCTGTGTGGTTACAATCAGAGATGGTGGCCTGTGCTTTTGCACCCCAGGTTTCCAAAGGGAGTGCATTCCCTCCAGCAGCACAGAGCCCAGGCTGTCTGAGGAGGGCTGGCAGAGCTGAAGCAGAGCACTAGGCTGCCAGGATATTCCCTCCACATTAGACACATCTACACTCGTTCTTGCAACCATTAATGACTTTAATGCAGTGAGGAAACAAATCCCCACAGGCTGAGGCTGCAGGGAGCTTCTGAGAGCAGTGCAGGACTCTGCTGGTGTCCAGCCACACCACAGCATGTGCTGTCCACACCTATACCTATACCTCTACCTCTACCTATACCTGCACCTGCTCTTAGGGACACTTCCTGTAGGCACACAGTTTGTGTTAATTGGGATGGGGCTGTGTGTAGCACACAGTTTGTGTTGTAGGCACACAGTTTGTGGCCATTGGAAGTGGGGCTGTGTTGTAGGCACACAGTTTGGGGTCATTGGCAGTGGGGCTGTGGCCCAGCCTCATCCCCAGTGGGTCCAGCTGTGAGAAGCAGGTGAGCAGCACTGACAGCAATGAGAGCGCCCAGGTGTGCTGAGCAATCACAGAGGGAACACAGGGCACACAGTGCAATGCATGAACATGAGGGGTATAAAAGGTTGGGCTAAAGAACAAGAAGGGTGGATGCTTGCAGCTTCTGAAGTGGTGTGGTGGTACTCTGTGTGGGTTGAAGCTTTCTGAAATTGTGTGGTGGTACTCTGTGTATCGTGGCCATCTCAGCTGTGACATGTGCTGTGACAACTTCACACGAGCAGGAAGGAGATCTCAGGATGCTTTTCTTTCAGAGGGGGGAAAGCAGCACTGGAGGTGAGGTGGCTTCTCCAGAGCAGGCTGAGATGCTGCTCACCAGCCCCCAAGGACACTGCAAGCACTGCCATCCCTCCCTGATTAATAAACCAAGAGCCAAATCTTTGACTCGTGTTGCAGGGGCAGCGAGGAGCAGCAGTGGCACAGCACTGTGCTAAGAGCTCCTCCAACAAAAGGCATAAACCCCTGCAATTTGGGATGATTTATCAGCACCTTGTGAGCCAGGCTTCCCCCAGCCAAATCTACTTGGGTATTGATCAGCTGAACAAGGAGACAAGTCTTTACATCAGTAAAGTCTGAGAACAGGTACTGTAAGCAAATCATAAACCCCAGAAAATATGTATTCTGTATTTTATCCATTTGGTTGCATACCAGAATTGTGAAAATCTGAACAAAACCCCACAAGACCAATCTTAACCCCAAAGTCACCAGCTCATGTATTTTAGCAGTGGCTACTGATTTTGCTGACTTTGTTTCTGCTTTCCCCACTTCATGTGTACCCAATCCCAACCTGGAAACATTTTCAGACAGAAAACTGCTCCTGCTGGAGCCTCTTTCAAAGGGTCTCATCACAAATTCCCACAAGTCACTTAGCAAAATTTTGCTTATTATTTTGTAGTGAGTGGAAACTTTTCAAATGGGCAACTATGCCCAGACAGTGGATGATATTCCCAAATGAAAACTGTGGCTCTGGTGAACCCTTTTTCTGTGAAGGCAACAAAGAAACAAAACAAAACAAAAAAAGAAATTAAGAAAGAATGTAAAAATAAAAAGTAAATTGTGGGGGTTAAGGCAATAAATTAGCTTTCTTAATGATCTGAAGGTTCTGGCAGTCCTGAGCAGGATGCAATAACCTCTCCTGCAGTTTCTTCTCTCCTCCCGTCCCAGCTCTCATGGTGCCATCCCAGTGCCAAGCAGGGAAATCACAAAGGAAAAGCCATTAGAGAGGCAGCAGGCCATTACACTTAGCTGGTCAAGGGTAATTACCCTAATTAAAACACTGGTAGAGCTTGTAAATAGAAACAAGTGACTTGCCAAAGAAAAATCCCCAAACAACCCCACTGGTCCCTCTGTGGTGTCACTAGGCAGGGCAGGACCTGCTGCCCCAGGTCTGCAGCACCTCTGACTGTGCAGGGCCATCTGCCACGGGGACACTCCTGCAGCCACACCAAATGGAAAAATACATGAGATCCTGGAATGGCTTCCCAAGAAACCCTGGAAGAGAAAGTCTGAGAGTGCCCAAGAGCTGAGAGCAAACAATTCATGCTCCCATTCAGAGACATTTGCTGGCCTCAGCATCTTTGGGCCTGTGCAGGGCCAGGAGCTGGACTTTGATGATCCCTGTGGGTCCCTTCCAACTCAGGATATTCTGTGATTCTATTATTTGGGTGCTGCCTCCTTTCACCCAGGCAAAAAATAGCATTTACACAATCAATAAAATGCACACTCAATGTCTCCCCAAAAGAGGGTCAATAACCGAAACAGGTATTAAGTTAGAAGTCGTTCCTGCAACAACATTGAAAGGCCCCACCCAAGTCATGCCTTCGGTTCTGTTTCAAACATCTGAGTTCCTGGGGTAACTAAGGCAAAACCAACACCTTGAATGAATTTCTGCTGGAGTTTTTGCCCTGTGAAGTCACCGTGGATCACTCCCATGCTTTGACAGAGCTGGGGTTTCACACCCAAAGCTGGTGGAGGACTCACAGCTATGGATTTCACTCTGCTCTCAATCCCCTCTGTGCTGTGTGCTGTGGAAACACGAGGCATTGCTCTGGCTCTGCAAAGCTCACAAATCCCCGGGACAAACCCTGCAGAATTTGGCTGCAAGCTCACTGGATCCACTGCTCCTGTGAGAGCTGCTGCATGAATATCTCCCTCCTCACACAAGGAAGGAGGAGCACAGGGCTCTCTGCCTTGTGGCATCGCTCCAGGCTCTCTCAAAGGCTGCAGTGGTGTTGCTAAAGAGCCACTGATCCAGGGCTGTAAGAGTTCTTGGCAAAAGCCTGTGCTGGATGGTGCTGAGCCAGGGAGAGAGGAAAGGGCTGCTGCACTGTGCTCAGAAGGAGCCAGAGCCCAGCCAGGACAGCTCTGACCTGTGCTGCCCAGGGCGCTCATAGTTCTAGGACAGAAGCCTTTCATCAGGGGAAAAACACATCTTTTTGTCTTTACACAGAGGGACCTTTTGTAGTGGGAAAACAAGCACAGAAGATGAGAACTTGACATTGTCACTAGGCCAACAAAAAGACAGTGTTACCTGAGGCAGATCTGACACAGCACATGGAAGTGAGAGGGAAATGTCCACTCTTGGTGGCTTTAGTGAGGCTGTGCTGCAGGAGAGTACTGTATTTGCAGGGACCCCTGTGGCAGGAAGGAATGATGTTCTCCATATTCTCAAAAGGCTAATTTATTATGATACTATATTATATTAAAGAATGCTATACTAAACTATACTAAAGAATACAGAAAGGATACATACATAATGCTGAAAAGATAATAATGAAAACTCCTGACTCTCTCCAGAGTCCCGACACAGCTTGGCCCTGATTGGCCGAAGAGTGAAAACAACTCACAGCAGAATCCAATGGAACAATCACCTGTGGGGAAACAATCTCCAAACACATTCCACATGAGCACAACACAGGAGAAGCAAATGAGAGAAGAATTGTTTTCCTTTTCCTCTGAGGCTTCTCAGCTTCCCAGGAGAAAAGTCCTGGACGAAGGGGGTTTTCCAGAAAATGTGAATGCCACAAGAGAGGGTGGCCACAACATATGAGGTGAGTAAAGTAGAGGCCAACAGGGAATAACAGGGCATCCATCACTGCAGGTGCCCAGAACCAATCCCTCAGTGCTCTAGCAGCGCACAGGGGCAGCGAGGGTGGGTCACTGCTGCAGGGAGCAGCTGGGACACATCCCAAAAAGCGTTATTAGGGTTCACATGGACATGGGGCAAGGAGCCCTGCAGGGATGTGATCCAACACCCACATCTACTGGCGCACAAACAAGGCACGCCTTCATCCCCGGGCAGGGCTGGAATCGCTGCTGCCTGGTTTGAACATTTTCAATTACTCCCAAAGCCGAGGGGGCTGCAAGGCAGGAGCCAGCCCCTGCTCTGGCAGGAGCCTGAGCCCAGTCATTGTCCCCAAACAATGAATGTCCCCGAGCCAAGGGGCCTGCCAGGCTCCAGCAGCACTGCTGATGGCTGCAGAAAGCCGGGATCCTTCAGGAGTTATTGTAGAAAGGCAACCCCAAAGCAGTGAATAATGTGCTCTAAATCCATGATTCAGAATGCTGAATAATTGCTTTCTTAACACTTTACTATATGACATTAATACTATATTATAACTATATTATATTAAAGAGATACTATACTATACTGTACTACACTATACAATACAAAAGATACTAAAGGAAAACCCGTGACTGTCTGAGACAGTCAGGACACAGCTTTGACCCAATTGGCCACGGAAACAAAACAATCCTCAGCAGAATCCAACTGACAAACCACTTTGGGTAAACAATCTCCATAACACATTCCACAGGTGCAAAACAACAGGAGCAGTGAATAAAGATAAGAATTGTTTTTCTTGTTCTCTCTGTGCTTCTCACTGCCTTCCCAGGAAAAATCCTGGGAGAGAGAATTATGTCTCTCTGTGTTCAGCCAATGTGAATGCCACAGGGAGTGACTCAGGACTAGCCAGGATGTGGGCAGCCATCGTGCTGGGGTCTGCAGAGGGAAGTACAAGCAGCAGCAGCACCTTTATCCAGGGACAATCCCCCTGGAGTTTCAGAATTTGTGCCTGTGAGGCAGGTTCAGGCCACTGAGTTGAGAATTCACTTCATGCCATGGTGTCTCCCAGTTTGTTTTACCATCACTGCCATACACTGACACTCTTGGGAGAGCAGCCAGGGGTGGTAGGAGAGCAAACACACAAATAGGGCATTTCCTTGTAAGTGGGAAAAATTTCAGTTGTCACTCCAAATGGGCCAACATTTGCTGATATCTGTTACTGTAACAAGTGGACAGTTTGAGCAAGGATCTCTCCAAACTACCAAACAGTTGGTAGGATGAAAAAAAGCTCACAGACCACTTGATGTATACCCTCAAAAGAAATCCATTTCTTCTCAATAAAAGCACTCCACCAAAGCAGGAGATGGCAAGAGCTGTCCCAAACCACAGCAGCACAGTCTGGCTCACACCTACTGCTGCAGAGGGACCACTGCAGTCCTACAGCAAACCAAGCTGCTGGGCACCAAGCAGCTACTCCATAGCCAGCCTGTGAAAGTGAAATTCTGGAAGCACCAGAATTCACTTTAAAAAGTTAACTACACCAGAGCAGCTGAGTTACCCAGCATTTTCCTACACAAACCCAGGCTACACCCCCTGCCACATGAAATTGCAAGTGAATGTTTAAATACACAGGCATATGTGGCTCCTTACTTGGATCACACAAGGCATCAGTTACTGAGGAAGGAAATGGCTGATGCAAAAAAACCCAAACACACAGCACTCACCATCAGAAATGGTGTGATACAAGCTGGCCTCATCCCATTGATTTGAAGGCAAGTAATTCTCTCTTTCAGCGAGGACTGACCTGTGATACTTCACAGGAATGCACTTCCCACAGTGGATGAGCATTTGCACAATCAATAAAATGCACACAATCAATATCTCCCCAAAAGAGGGTCAATAACTGAAACAGGTATTAAGTTAGAAGTCACTCCTGCAACAACACTGAAAGGATTAAAACATTATTCCCTTTATCCCTGTATTCTTCTTCTTCTCACATCACAGCAAGCAACTAACCTTCAGAGACCAAAGCAGAAATAAATAAAAAAGCCAAGACCAAAGATCAACCGAGAGTTTGACTTTGCAAATTCACAGTATTGACAGCACTGCCCTTGAGCACAAGCCCAGCAGTTGGGAGGGATGGGTTTACATCCAGCCTCTACAGAAACCCCCTCTGAACCTTACATTCCAAGCTCTGCAGTGAGCAGAAATGAAGGACCGTTATTAAAATGAGAAGCTAGCACTTAGGACTGTTAGTAAATACAAATTTAGGACTGTTAGTAAATACAAATCCATAATAAATGCCTGTGACAGCAGGTTAATTCACAACACCCATTTCTTTTGATCATGATTGGTATTTTCACAGGGTTCCTAAAACTAAGACAGACTTTCCTTTAACACCTTGGTATTTCCATTGAAACTGTTCTGAAATGCCACTACACCATTTTTCCCCCCAGAAATAAACCCCAATGGATCAAACTGGGGATCTTTC
This sequence comes from Geospiza fortis, assembly GCF_000277835.1. Taxonomy (NCBI): domain Eukaryota; kingdom Metazoa; phylum Chordata; class Aves; order Passeriformes; family Thraupidae; genus Geospiza; species Geospiza fortis. The sequence continues at coordinate 1,410,737 of NW_005054381.1, read as the reverse complement.
TGCACACTGTAACACCAAGCAAGATTTCAGTGTTTACCAGCAGGAGAACAGTGTGGTGTCTTAGCTCAGATGCTAAACCTACAAATGGAACACTTCTAGATTGATACCAACACATCCCACACTCACAGTGCTGCATTTTGTGTTATTAATAAAAGACTGTTATTCATACATACAAATGTGTCCCACACTGTTTCACCTAAAACATCATTTGGGTGTTTCAAATTGCTTGTCTCTTTTTAGAGCACAACTTGCTCCCGTTTCACACTGATTTGCAGGATATGGAAACCACAGGACATGCCTGAGAGATAAGACAGAGCAAACTATAAACCTAGGAGTATTTATCACAAACCCCACATTATCTACTGCTGCAGCCACTGCCTTTTTTCTTCATAGTTGTTATTATTTGCCCATATATAATGGAAAGCTAAATACCCCCATTTTCTACTAGGTTTGTATCCTGCCTTGGCATATTTAACCTGACAAAATGAGCTGGTCACAAGTGTGCAGAAGAATTAACTATTTTAAAGCAGGTTTTCAATGGAGAGCCCTGGCCCATTCATAAATGCAGTTCTAATTATTCTGCTGGGAATGATGCTTTCCATTAACATCCATTCCTATGTGTGCCAGAGGGGCACACACTGCAGCTCTGAAATGCCTGGACAGGGCTGTCTCAGGTGTGTCTTGCAGCACAACATACAGAAAACCCATCTTTTCTCATGATTTTCTAAAGTTAACATAGGTAAAACACACATACAAACATGCAACACTGCCTTTGTCAAGACAGCCCTCCAGTAACTCTGTTAGAAACACACATTAAACACTCCTATCAAATGAGCACTGTATCAAACCCCTCATCTTTAACTCATCTAACCCAGCCTGACCATGGCAAATTACTCACATACACATTTTAAAGGCATGTTACAAACCCCCAGCATGAGGCAGTCCACATTGGATCTTCCAAACTTAATTTTGAGCCACAAGACAAACACTTTCAACATAATTATCACTACCATATGGGCAGCTCTGCTATTGTACTGGTTCTAATTAGGATTGTATATGTTACACATGTTGAAAGAGTTTGCAAATATGTTTTGTGGTTGACAGTTAAGCTCAGTATTTAAAGTAATGTGAACTTTTGTATGTTTACATTGCATTTGCTGTAACAAATACATCATGTGCATAATAAACATACATATGTGCACATATACATGTGCATACACTATTTTGTTTTAGCAAAATAAACATAAAACAGGTGTCAGAAATGTTAAAACTCGTAACTGGAATAAACATATTCCCCAAAAATTTAAATCCAATGCAGTCCTACTCAGCTATTGGCTTCTACAGCCGGGATCCAGAAGTATTTCCACTTTCTTACTAACATACTAAATTCACTGGATATTGGTATTTACATCTGTAATCTTGTATATGCTACTCAAAATTTGGAATTAACTTCTGCAAGAAGTTATCTGTGTATCTATCTATTGAGATGTAGTTTTTGCCATCAAAAGAATGGCATAAGCAATTCAAAGATAGAAAATAAAATTTGAGTTAAAATCTTGAAATGCTACAGCACGAAAGCCACTGGAGAAGAGGCGTAGAAAGGCAAAGTATCAACAGCGCACAGGTAAAGAACAAAAATCAATCCTTTACAAGTACAAAGCCTGGGGCAATTAATTTAATTCTAAAACCTTACACAAATATGCCAGGCATGCAGCTGCTGTCTGTGAATTGCAAGCAGGGCTTTGGAACTCTGCTTTCCCAATCATTATTTTATTAGATGTGTGTACCTCTCCTTTTTGATTTGTGAGAGCCTTACATGATGTAAGAGCAGTACACAGACACATTTAATTGCTAATGATACTGTGCTCTGTTTCAAGTTTCTGCATTAGCATCTCAAGGTAGAAGAGCATTACAATCCTTTCAAAGCTTTAAAACCCACTTTTCACATAAACACATTATAGCCTGAGCTCCCCTTTCCAGTCTTTTGTCTTGCTCTCACCCTTCAGTTCAAAGTCATAAAATAACAAGATATCTCAATATTAGATAACTGCTGATAGTGCTTTGAAGCAAGAGGACAGCAAAGCACCAGTCTCTATCAATAACACACAGGCATCCCTGAGCACAACCTGCCTGCCTGCACAGGGGCACAACATCACCATTTTCACTTAGTCAAAGAGACTTTAAAGGCTCAGGCCACTTAAAAAAAGGATGGAATCAGTTGTTTTAATGCTCCTTGTCCAAGGCAGGCTGCAGAGGGCAGGTGTGGCAGCTTTCCATCATCCCTGCCCAGACAGATTGCACTGTCCTGCTGGGGATGGGATGGAGCACAGGGCAGGGCAGCCCCTGGCACAGCTGACCCACGAGCCTTTCCCCAAACCAGAACTGAGCACCCACAGTGCTTCCAACGGGCACAGAGATCTATTCAAACCCAGCAGCATGAGGGGAGCGCTGCTAGCAGAGCAGGGATGAGCTGCAAGGAAACCACAACACTTCCAGAAGCAGAATTGTGTCCTTGATGTAGTAAAATTAAATACTGATGCACACTTGAATGCACACAATCCTACCAGTCCACCTGGAGGATCTGCCTCCACCATTCCAACAGGCTGAAATAAAAAGCTCAGCCTAACACATTAACTGTCAATCTCAGGTTTGCAGCTCTCATACCCCTATGATATTGAATGTCAGTTATGCTGATTTGGCATTATTAAATTATTTGCAACCACATTTGATTGATGAGGAGTAATCAAGGTAGAAGAGAGGAGCTGAAGAGGAGCCTCCATGGTAAGACACACTGTGGTGTGAGCTTATTCCTTATCAGACAGCTGAGAATCCACCAGGAGAGGAAAGTCTGTCGGAAGCCATGCTGTGCTGGATGGGTGTCAGGACTCTGCTCCTCATCAGTAAAGGGCAAATGGGGGAGAAAGATGAGAAACAGCTACTCTTTAGTTGTAGAAGTTACAGGTTTACTAAGGACCTGCCCTTCACCAGTTAGGCCAATTCTCTAAATGCATGCAAAGCAAGAGGAAAACATTCATTTCCATCTCTCACTACACTCCACAGAATTAGTTACTCTACTGGAAAAGATACATAATATCTAACCTTCAGGTTAATCCATATTTATAATGAAGATGTGATAATTAGTGATCTCTACCACTCCCATCCAGCCATACTGAAACATTTCTACACTTCTTAGCCCATTAAAACATAATCACAGCTGAATAATACATCAGTAAGGCTGATCACAGGCAAAATAGAGTTTGTCAGTTCTCCTGCTACAGCAGCATAACAGCAGCCAAACCTGTCCTATTTCACAGCACCCAACAGAACTGTAGTTCCTCATTTCAGGTGCTCTGATGGCTGGTGTTTGAGGTGATGACAATGAGGAGCCACTGCTGCTTTTGTAAGCTTCAGTCACGCACAGGAACACCCAAAGATGATTGTGAAGATGTTTAATGGGATCACATTCCCTCTGCAAATTCCCTTGAGCTTTAGCAAATAGGTTTTAATAAGGAAAGTTTTCAGGTGCTTCAGAGGGGACCCCACCACCTTCCTGGGCTCTGTCTGCTCCCCAGGACTTCCCTGCCCCTTGGTTTCTGTCATTTCCTGCCAGTGGTCCCTCAGTACTGAGCCAGGCTAGCACCCACAGCAGACCAGGAAGATCTTCCAACACCAAACCCTTTCTTCATTCTTTTCCACAAAGCAATTAAAGCATTGCCATTCACACTCCCATTCTGGGCCCCCCAGCTGACTGCCCAAAGGAAGCAAGGGGCAAGTGACACCTTTAGAAGTGTAATTTCTGCTTCTCTAAGAAAGGTTTCTATCCCTGTATCAGAAGTTTTGACATATTTAGTGTAAATAAAGTTTTACTGGATGTGGGAGAAGGAGTCATCACTCACTGTGAGTCAGTTACAGCCAAACTAGAGCAGACACAGAAAAGAGACAGAGGCAGTACACAGGTCTGCTTTTCTCTCACAGATTTTTCTAATTTCAAATAGAACCACAGATGGTTTGGGTTGGATGTGACCTTACAGATAATTTAGTTCCAGCCCCTCTGCCATGGACAGGGACAGCTTTCACCAGACCAAATTGCAACAAAGAGCATGTCTGACTCTCAACAAGCCACACCATCAGCCTCTTGCCTCTCAACAGAACACATTTGCACTTCCAGTCCTGCTGTCAGACCTGTGTGAAGGCTCTGAATGTTTTCAGTCTCTCACTGTGTAGTCAAACAGCTGCTCTGCACAAGCAAAGCCAATAAATGCCACTTTGGTGTGATAAAAGAACAAACCCTGGAACTCTGATTCCCTGTCAGCTGATGCCATGGCTGCCTTTGTTATCTGTCTGCCTTTTCTTCTGCTTGTTCAAGTGGCAGGAGGAGGCCAGAAGTGACCAGTCCGATCAAAACTGCTTCTCGTTAACTACAAAACCAGAACACACCCCAAACTTTTCCCCCTAAACAAGGATTCTTTGCCAAGAGCAATAAATCACAGAATGGTTCAGGTCAGAAGGGACTTTAAAACCCATTTAGTGCCACCCCAGCCATTGCAGGGACACCTCCCACTGTCCCAGGTGCTCCCAGCCCTGTCCAGCCTGGCCTTGGGCACTGCCAGGGATCCAGGGGCAGCCCCAGCTGCTCTGGGCACCCTGTGCCAGGGCCTGCCCACCCTCACAGGGAACAATTCCTTCCCCATATCTAATATAAATCTCTTCTCTTTTAGTTTAAAACAATTCTCCCTTGTTCTGTCATTATCTGCTCATGTAAAAAATCCCTCTTTTTTATAAGCTCCCTTTACTGGAAGGGGCTTTAAGGTCTCCCTGAAACCTTCTCTTCTCAAGGCTGAACACCCCTGGCCTTTTAATTCCATCTCCAGAGCAGAGGAAGAAACAAAAAAGGAAAGAAATGGAAAAGAGATGAAAGAAGGGGAAATAAGGGGAAAGAAAGGGAAAGAAGGGGAAAGAAGGAGAAAGAGGAGGAAAGAAGAGGAAAGAAGGGGAAAGCGGCAGCCCTGCCCTCAGAGCTCGGTGCCGCACTTCCCCG
>NW_005054381.1:1392857-1405624 GCF_000277835.1 Geospiza fortis | reverse complement strand
TGGCTGCCCCTGGATCCCTGGCAGTGCCCAAGGCCAGGCTGGACATTGGGGCTTGGGGCAGCCTGGGACAGTGGGAGTTGTCCCTGCCCATGGCAGGGGTGGCACTGGATGGGTTTTAAAGTCCCTTTGAACCCAAACCCTTCTGGGATTCTGCCATTCTGTGCATAATTTATTTTTGTTAAATAAGGATAAGGGAGTGGAAAAGGGGAGAAGGTTACACAGAGGAGCCATGAAAATGGTGAAAGGTCTGGAGGGGCCACACAAGGAGCAGCTGAGGGCACTTGGTCTGTTCAGCCTGGAGGAAACCGAGGGAAGTGAGACCTGTCTGGGGTCTGCAGCTTCTCCTGAGGGACAGCTGCCATCTCTGCTCTGTGGGACAGGGACAGCACCCAGGGAACAGCTGGGGCTGGGCCAGGGCAGCTCAGGCTGGATTTCAGGAAAGGTTCTTCCCCCAGAGGGTGCTGGCACTGCCCAGGCTGCCCAGGGAATGGGCACGGCCCCGAGGCTGCCAGAGCTCCAGGAGCTCCAGGGATGCCCAGGCTGGGATTGTTGGGGTGTCTGGGCAGGGCCAGGGGCTGGACTGGGCGATCCTGATGGGTCCCTCTCAACTCAGCATATTCTGTGACCAGGAAAACCAAAGGATAGGGGAGGAGTGCTTTCCCTCATGGGCTGTTCTCATCTACAGAAGTCACTACAGAATGTTTCAGCAGAGATCACCTGGTGGTGGAGAAAACTGGATGCAACTCCTTGTCCGCAGAGTTAATGCCAAGGGCCCCAAGTGCCCTGGCATAGTTACTGGTGGAAACATATCCTTCTCCCTGCTCCATGAGCCCACAGACACCCTGGGAAAATTCTTTCAGAAGCACAAGCATGATTTGTGTTGATGTTAAAAGAGCAAGCAACAATTTTCACAAGAGCTACAAAGTCTTGCCTAAAAATAAAATTAAATTCTTTCAATCATAGACAAAAGGGCTCTTTTATCTATTTTGTACATATATAAATATATATATTATCTACATCCTATTTATTTGCTTTTTACCTCTTTCTGACCTAAACCCATCCCTTTTAGCATAAAACTTCAATCAGGACATTAAAAAATAAGAGAGAAGTCAAAGTAGTACTTAAAATCAAATATCCAAATCACTGAAGTAAATAAAACATTTAAAATATTGTAAATGATCAGAATTGTGTAGTGTATTGTATGGACAGAAATGTCAAAGGGCTGACTGCTCCCACTCCCCACATGTGCAAACACAACTCTCATCCACTATCAGCAAATCTTCCCAAGTACTTTAACAACCACTTCTTCTTCCTAAAAAGCCTTTCTGGACAGAAAAAGAAAAAAGGTTCTTCATTTCACCTAACAAGCTGTAGAAGTCCCAGTTCAAGGGTGAAAGGAAGGACAGGGAGAAAATTGCCTTTCCCCTCCAATCCAAGTCAAACATCTGAAATGTATTCAGAGCAGCTTTTTGCAGCAGCACCTACGCTGGCACTGCCCTGTGTGCTGCACGGGTGCTGATGGGGACTGCCTGTCCCTCTCTGTCCCTCTCTGCTCCCTCTCTGTCCCTCCCTGCTCCCTCCACAGCTCAACAGCAGCTCCACGGGCTGAACCCTGCTCTGGCACAAGCCCCCAGAGCTCCTTCCAGTGCCCTTCTCCCCCAGCACCCCCATGCCAAGCTCGGGGTGCTCCAGCCACGAGACTGGGCAAGGAGCTGAAGGAGAGCTGTGAGCAGAATCTGTGGATCTCCAGTTCTCTTTGTTTCAGGAGAACCTTTTCGTTTCGTTGTGCTTGGCTCCGAGTCGCTGGTTTTATCTTGCATTTCACACTTAAGGAAACCCAGCCAGGCCTGCCAAATACTACAAGGTTTTCTGTCAAAACTTGGACAAGCTGAAAAGTTTTACATTCTTTTAACCGTAAACCTTAAAGCAACTCAGACTTTTATTTTACTCGCAGCTCAGGTTTGAGTGTTCCATGACATTTGGCCAACCTGGCTTGAGTTTTCTGTTTGAGGTTTTATTACAAACTCCTAATTCCAGAACAGAGTAATTAATACTTTTACTAATAGTATCTGTAGTAAAAGATTATAGGATTTGGAAGAATGACTCTGAGTACAATTTGCTGCCCAGCAGACTGCACGCAGTCCAGAAAGGAGATCAGTCACCCAATTCAACTTCCAAAGCTGTGTGCTAACAAAAAAGCAAAGGCCTTTGGAGACCCAACTGCAGGACCATTCCCTCAGCTGGCCCCTGCAGTGCTTGTTCTCCATGTTACAGCCCCAGAGCAGACCCCAAGGAATTGCAGTGGACAGCAGTTTCTGTTCCCAGAAATTACTCGCTCAGTGTGACACAATGGTTTGGTTGGAAGGGCCCTTGGGGGTGACCTCATCCAAGCCCCACTCCAAGCAAGGCTTATCCAGGAGAGATCCAGCTGCTCAGGGGAGAGGTGGATGGTCCAAGGATGCACATCCAAAATCCCACAGCCTCAGGAACGAAGGGACCTGCCTGCCTCCCTGGCAGATCTGAGCACAGTTAAATGATTTGGGATTTTTTTTGAGCTGGGTTCTGACCTCCTCAGCTTTGTGTTGCCCGTGTTCCTCAACGCTCCTCTGCTGGCACTGCATGTGAGAGCCAACATGGAATCACAATGGGGGACAGACCACACCCAGCTGAGTACAGCTGCCAAATCTGGAATTTCTGCTGTCCATTTCACTTATTTTCTAGTCTGCCCCAAAATATGATGATGCTTTAGAGATTAAATACAAGCAGTAAGCGGTGGCACGCTGCAGGTTGGGCAGCACAGAGTGCAGCAACACCTCTGAAGGAGGAGCTGCCAACGCTCTGCCAGGTGGGCTTGGACTGTGGCAGCACTCAGCTGGGTGTCAGTGGGACTGGTGGTGTGAGGAACTGTTACACAGGCTTGTTATGGAGCTCAAATGTTGTCATTAACATAAACGAGCAGAAGTTAGGTTAATAATCTGAACACACTGACAGATGTTCAACAAACACTTGGCATTGCTGCAGCCAGAACAAGAAAGAATTCAGTGTTATCTTGGAACAGCCTGCAGAACAACACAAGAGAAGCAGCAAAGCTCTGCCACCAGCTTAGACACATGGATGCACAGAAAAGCCAGCCTCTCCTGTAGCACAGCCCCAAGAGGCACCAGGATACAACTCAGCCCTGGGTGCAGACCTGAAAATTTTGCATGTCATAGAAAAAGAGATTTTACTTCCAGTGTAAGTAAACAGCACTACAGTGGGAACAAGGGGCAGGCTGCTCTTGCAGGACAGTCTCCACTGCTTTACATGAAATTAAAATATCTCCTGAGTTTTGTCTTAAATTCAAGTTCTACTCAAGTTCAATCCAAGGCAAGTTCTAAACACAACAAAGAGCTCTTAGTCCCCTCAAAATGTCATTACTCTATAGAGACACAGGATTAATAAAAATGACAAATTTGGGGGGAACAGTTGCATGAATGCATTCTGGTCAAAAAAAAGCTAAACCTCACTAAACTCTCATTCAAAAATTAATAGAAAAGCTTAAGGAACACCATGTGTGAGAAGTTCCATCAGGATCAGGGAATTGGGCATGGCTGGACAGCACTGACCTCATTACTGATGGTTCCTGTATGGTTTGGGGTGCCTGTGTTGGAAAGGTTCAGATAAATACACTGGTTTGGGGTTTTTTAATGTGTTAACACTATTCACAAGTGTAAGGGAAATAGTAGGATCTAAAGCTTGTAAATGAGCTACAATCTTGGAGGAGCTAAAGATTAGATCGACCTGTGTTGCATCACTTTACAAGTTAAATATTTTTCTTAAAGTGCTAATCCAATCCAAACAAGGGTTTGATTCTAAATTAAACAAACTCCACTTTTATTGGTATTAACAAAAATATGCAATGCTAATTTCAGCAGGCAAGCACTAACAAGAGCAGCTATGCAGGCTGTGCTTTCTCCAGGGCAAAGAAGGAAGGACATTAACTTCAATTTCCTTTTTTCCAAGCAAAATGCATTATATTACAAAATTCACTGCGAGGTTTATTTAAAAAAAAACCCTGAAACAAACAACAAAACAAAATCCCAAATTTCCTACACACCCATGTTTTTAAAGAGTCTTTTAAGAAACCCACTTTCATTGCATCTCCACTTCTGATTCAATTTGCTGTCAAAGGTCATGAGCTAAAATATACAGTTTACGCTAAAAGCAGGAAGCGGGGTAAGTAATTGAATAACATCAGGAAATGGAAGAATACTGCCATTTTCCTAATGGATATAGTACAAGGTTTATTCTCTCCAAATTTAATTCTAGGAGCTCCTGTAGTAAGAGCTTTATTTTTCTTCAGCTTGAATTTTAGCCTACAAGGTTTAAAGCAAAATCCTCGTGCAATCAAAAGAACAAAATACCACAGCAGCTTTATTTTCTAACAGACAAAGATGATCATTTCTGCAGGAAAGAGAAACCCCCCATCAACAGTGTCTGAAAACAGAGCTGGCATAGCAGGTTGGCTGCTTAATATACATGGGCTGGAAATAATTCTACTAAATCAGAGTCCTGAATTATTCATGAAAAACAGATTTTCATGATTTAAATTAGAAAGACTTAAAATTACAAGCCTTGCATTGCTATTGATAGGTAAGATCTCTTTCCCCCTAAGCGATGTTACAGTCTCATACAGCTCCACTCCTGGAAATGCTTTATGATCACTCTAAAACAGTACAAAAATCTCCTGACACTCACTCCTTCTGGAAACAACACACCCTCTGGTACATGATTTAGACCAGTAATAGCCCACCAGTAATGATTATATCAAAAGATATCATTATGATAATGAACAAAGTTTGAAGGGATCGTTTTCAGTATTTATTGCATATTAAAGCACAGGTTCATTTAAAACATTGGAAGCACAAGCCTCAGTACTGCAAATAAACTCCTTCCATCATGAAAAACACTGCACTTCTTACAGGAAGCATCAGCCCACAAATCTGACTTCAGATCTTTGCAAAGCATTTTGTAATGATACACAATGCAGCCTCCCTCCCTGCACTGTTGCTGATTTATAAAGACAATGCCATTAATAAGCTGAAGGCTTGCACTGCTCCCTGGGAGCTGCCAGGAATTCCACACAAATCCCGTCAGCTGCGGTGGCTGCAGCGCTTTGCATTAGGGATTATTAATATTCATTCATCACACAGGTACAACCTTTCATCTGCACATCTCCAAACTCTGCACAAATTCGCCAATTAAACCTATCTGCCTTGATTAGGGGTTGGTAGACAAGTTGTTCTGATGAAGCAGCACTTCCATGCAGGATGAGCCGGGGGCTGTGGGGCGGGTCCGGTGCAGCTCCAGCCCGGCACCGTGGCCGTGCCCTCGCAGGGGCCACGTCTGGACACTGACTGAGCTCCTGGCAGCTCATGCAGAGGCTGCTCCAGGCTTTGCTACACTCTAAGAGCATTTTTTGGAAATCCTCAGCCTGAGCTAGAGCTCAGACATTAATGCCAGCAGCACCTGAACTGAATTGAGTAAGGGCAGCTCGGGCTGGGCCAGAGTCCAGAGCAGGAGCAGCTGGGATAACCCAGCATCCAAAGGACTCGTTAGTAACAGCTTCTGTGGGCTCAGGCACAATCCCTGCTCCTGAATCTTTTACTTTGGCACAGGAGATATGGAAACTCACTCCTTTTCCAGTTAGCAGGATCAGTCCTCAGCACATCATTCTGTATCATCAAGAGAAGTGAAGACAACCAATATCAAATCTTGCAAACTGAGAGCATCATGCCACCCAAATATAGCTTTTATTTGACAACACAACACTAAGTCATCAGTATCCTGTCATTTCCTTCTTCAGAACCAAAGCACAGAGCACTTGTCTGGATATTAATTTATTTTCTTAAACATAGGAGCTATTTTCCTTCACCTAGCAAAGCCTATTGAGCAGGTTATATAATTAACATCAAAGCAATTTGAATGCAGCTTGACTTGCTCAAAGGTGGTAAACAAGCAGGAAGCAATGAGGTGCTTTACAAGAAAAGAACATGTGTTGGGGGGAGGGGAGACAATAAAACATTAAACAGATTGATTAGTGATTTTAACAGAATTTCCATTTTTATTAACTCTCTGCATGCTTTGGGTACTTGAGTCTTATTTCATTTATAAAAGTAGGAGATTTTTTTGTTCAACTAGATCAGACAAAAACCTGTTCAGAAGGAAATGATGAGCATGGCTGGCAAAAATAAAAGCACCATGGAGAAACTTCATGTGCCCAATATCTGCTGCTTCCAATGGCTAGGAGAAAATCCACCTGGCTTTCTGACTGGAATATTTTTATTAATGTATTTAGAAAAAGCCAACCTGAAATCACAAAGAAAGGTATCAAACCAAAGCTTCCAGTTCTACACCCATTCTTAGCTGTATTATTTTTATTGATTTAAGGACTTGAGCCTGGGAACAGGGTTAGCAGGGCTTAGACTTGACAGCATTTTATGAGCAAACTTGGGGGTTTCTCTCTTGTTTCTCTGGTCATGCAGAAAAGAGTTGCATGAGAGGGAACTCAATTCTTCTTTCTTAAGCCCACAGGTCCATTACAACCATTTGTAACTCCACCATGTGGGAAAGGACACACAGGACATGGGGACTTTGAGGTCAGTGACTCAGTTTTTGCTGTCAGAGACTGCAATGGCCCATGGCTTTTTATATGACCTAAATCAACTTCTGCCTGCAAACCAATTATGTTCCTGCTTCCTTCTCCAACAACTTCTTGCAGGATCTCAGCAGGCGTGGGGTTGAAGACTTAACTTCCTGCACTAGTTTACACCTCTGTCACATTTTGTCAAACTTTACCTTCAACAGATCTGAGATGTCTCAGGATGTTCACACATGGACAGATCTAGAATGACTAACACTCTATTCCTGTGTCTTTGTTTTGCTGGATAACAGAGAGCACAGCCTTCTGATGTCTTCCATGCTAGGAGGAATTGTGATTAAACTGCAATAGCAATTCTTTAATTGGAGAAAGTGGAGATTTGCATTTCCTTCAAGCAGGTGCCTCCACCTCACAGAGTCCAGCAGAGGAGAAGGCAGACACCAGGGGAGCAGCTATGGCCAGGAACAGGCTCCTGCACCCTCCTGAGTAAGGCGGGACTTTGCTACAAGTTAGGTTTTTTCAAGGAAGTCCACTCACAACAGAGTGACTCATTTCAATAGTCTTCAATAGCTGAGCCAATACAGATGGATAAATCTGAAACTGATCTTACATTGACTATTAAAAAATGAGAAATTAGACACATCAGGAGTAGGTATTTTGTCACAGCCTGTTACAGTGTTGCTGATATTAGAGACAAACTTGAAACACAAAACCATGATAACTTTTGCAGTCAATCTTCTATAAAAATATTTGTATTCTTGTAGCAAATATAATAAAAATTCTTAAGGGTAACTCTTTCGCTTTTGCTCATAGAACCTCACTGTATTTTAATACTGAGCAGCAAAAATTGTTGCAGGGAAAGGTCAGGAGGAAAGGAGAAGTTTGTTTTGTCTGTTTTAGGAGTCATGGCCTTACACAGTAATGGCCACACTGTGTTCTTCAGCTGGCTCCACTACTGATCCAAATATCCATTGGAATTATCCAAGAGTACAGCAAGCTTAGAGAAAACAATCACAACAACAATCACCTATGGCACATTTTGCTAGTAACAGAGGAGGCCTTCCTAGTGCACAGAGCTCATTTACTGCTGATAAACCATTAAAGATAGGAAATGTGGGACTTAGGTTTAAAAGTTTGTTCCATTTCAGTGGGTTTGGGCACAAATTAAGATGCCTTGATTTTATAAAATTGCAGCATTACGACTTTTGAAACTCCACAAAGCAGAGAACAACTTTCTCCAGGCTGAGAAAATTATCAATAATTCTCTTAAGCTGTACACCCAGGTCATTTTTTGCCAAAATTAAATAAAAAGCAGAAAGTTTAGAAGTGTACCCTGTTTCCCCCAGCAATCCTGTGCCACCTGTGGGGACACAGGCAGCCCCTGGGGCTGGCCAGAGCCAGCCAGGCTAAATCCAGGGAAAACCCCAAAACTCCCCAATGGCCCCCAAAGCCCTGCAAGCCATGAAAGCAATTGTGTGAGCTCCGTGCTGGAATTTCACAGGGATTTACTGCACACTGCCATCCCCCTGCCCTCGGCTCCCCACTTGTGATAAATCCCAGCCCCAAGGGCAGCTGCTCAGCCCCAGGGCAGTCACAGCCTCCTCCACATCGAGGGACTGGAATGGACCAGCTCTAAAGCAGGAGTGCTGCATTTAGGCTGCCAAGAGACAGAAAACCAGCCCACTGAGCCAAGCCAAGGCACTGCTGCTTCCCTTGGCAAGGCTGGACAGGGAGCCTTCCACACCCTTGGGAAGGGAACAGCTCCTCTCAGGGCTGTTCACTGGCACTCTGAAAGTGTCCTTGCACATTCCTCAAAGCCATGGTCTGTGCCCCTGAATCCATGGAGTTACAGCACTCAGGAGCTGCACTGAGGCTACAAAAGCCTAAGCAGGAGTTTAAGCATCCATGGGAGGCTGAAATGCTCCTGAGGCTGCTCCCAGAACCTGCAGTGGGGCAGCCCAGCCTCCCTGTGCCCCCTGCAGCAGCCCTGCAGCACAGCAATGCTGCAAACCCAGCCTGTGCTGCTGGGAGCCACAGCCACAGCCAAATCCATCACTCCCATGCCCCCTGCCCTGCTGAGAACTGAGTTTGTAGAGGGAAAAACAAGAATCCACTAACATAAGCACAGAAATACATCCTCACATTCAAGTTACAATTAATCTGCAGGCAAACCCATAGGTTAGAAGTCTTGGCCTACATTTATTTCTAGAATACAAAAAAATATTTTAAAAAGTTCTGGTTGACTTCCTTTTTAAATTAAAAATGGTCACTTTATTATACTGTCTTATAATACTTAAACTAGCATTTAATTTATCTCCAGGCAGACTCAGTCAAAATTAATTTTTTGTTTAATTCCTTACTGGTAACATGCATGGAAACTTTTAAGACAGCAATTGATTGCATTGAGCATTTAAAATATGGTTCACTTCCTGGCACATTTAACAATCATTTAAGTTTTCAATTAAAGTAGGGTGCCAACATTAAAAGAAAAAAGATAATCCTGAGAGACAATTGCTGCTCTGTGCACAAGAAACTATTTTTTTTTTTACTAAAATTCTCAAGATGTCTAATTGATTAATATAATTAGGTTAGCCCAAAAGTGACTGTTTCTAATCTCCTTTTTTTTTCAGTTGGAATTTGCTGGGAGTTTGTGGGAGGTGCACACAGGGGCCCTTCCTCTGCCACAGCATTGCCTGGTCAGGTAACAGCATAGTGACATCTCTGTCTCAGAGCAAACTGGAGCCAAAAGACAAAGTGAAATGCAGCAGGGCAGAGCAGAGAGAGTGGCAATATTTGCATTAGAAATAAAAACATGCCAATATTGCTCATTTTCTTGCAAGCCTGATCACACTCATCAGTGACAGCAGGCACAAGCACACGAGGCAAAGAAACCCTTCCTCTGCCACAGCCCAGGGGTGACCAGCTCACACCATCAGCTGGAGAGAAATGGGGGAGATCTTAATATCCCACTGCCTATTCCAGATGTGACCTGAGTTCCTCCACGCTCCTCCCTGGCTGCACAAGCTCCACCAACCAGAAGCATCACAGCAATCACAGTCAGGTGCTAATGGCCTTTCTGAGTCCTGGCTGAGGGACTGTCCACCCTGCCCAGCAGCTGATATTTCACCCAGAGTGGCCAAAGCAGCCTCTGACCAAGTTTTAAGCTTGTATTGTTCTGGGTCTGCACCTGGGGACTCTGTGCCTGCGCTGGTGTTCACACAGCAGGCTCTGAGCTGGCAGTGCACAGGGCAGCACACAGGCAAGATCAAACCATCATCCCAAATACAGCACTTCTGAGGCTGACACACAGGCATTTGCTACTTCAGCACCAATAAACACTATCTGGGTAGAGTTCCTCTTACCTTTGGGCACATACACTCCTTCACAGCACAGGGGCATAACAAAAACCAGGCTCTTTTCTTCCATCCTCATCAGGCCTGCAAGGGAAGCTCTCCATGGAGAAGCCATTTTGAGTCCCTGGGACTTCCCAAAATGTATTTTTAAGCCTTCTAGCAGGGATAACATCCTGAGTAATCAATTTGACTCATGATTACTATTTCAAACACAGGCTCATACCCAGACGAAAAAAGCACACTTACATGGCAATATACACAGAACAATAACATTGCCAGATGGTATAATACTGAGCAGAATTAATTTCACACATGATGTTTTCAAGGTGTTAAAATATGTCACAGCTTCTGCTAATAAAACATCTTCCTCTCCACTCCTCCTTTTAAGAAAATGCTCCCTTCCCACCAGCCTGTATTTTACATTATATGTGTTTCCATCCTGATAAGGGCAGCTGATTGCTTGCAAACCTAATTACAGTCAAATGAAAGTCTTTCAGAACCATCATTAGCAATTAGGACCTGCTGGATTTGCAGTGTATCATTTAGAGAGGTATAATTCAATGGCTTATTGAAAAATTGCAGGTGAAACTGGTGATTATGAGGGGGGGACGCCTGTGACACATCACTGTGGGCGAGCACTGAGCGGAGTGGCAGCTCCCTGAGCACTGAGCAGTCACTGCAGGGGTTTGTTCTGGCTGAGCACAGCCCTGCCCAGCCCAGAGCAGTGTCCTGGGACCAGCTCTGCACTCCCTAACCTGGCTTTGTGTGAGCTCTCCTGGAATCCAACGTGCCCATTGAGGAGCTTGGGGAAGCCAGGGGGGATGTGCAGCACAGAACAACAGGCACACGAAGCCACACACATCATTTTTCAGTCCTTTCTGCAGAGAACAACAGTCTTTTCTGTGCCCATTGAGCTCAATTATATATTATCAGGGCCCAGAAGTTGTTTGGATGCTTTTGAGCAGCTGGGTGCCTTCACAGATGACGCACTGGATGCGGTGACTGCGGGTTAAGTGCAGCTGGAGATTTCTGTGGCCTCTGATCAGAGGCAAACAGCAGTTGAAAATCACAAAATGCTTGTAATTCAAGCACTGTTTGTCACCCACGGCGCTTTCCAAACGGGAAACGAGAAGGGGACTGAATGGCAGCCCAGCTTTCAGCACATGCTCCCACACAGCCAGGAATCCACACACTGTGCATGTGTGAAAATAAAGTGTGGGTCCCTGCCAAGGGTGAGATTACCAACTGGCCAGCATGAAGCACTCAGCATTTCCACAGCACATGGTGGACTGGATAAACTGAGCTGGACATTAGCAGAGACAGAGGATATTGGCTCACAGAACCTGCCCCCTCTCTAGGCATCCCCCCCTATTTGCACACCATGTGTAACATTCACCCCTCAAAAACCCCACACAGCCCAGCCTACACCTCTGCAAAGCCTCACCTCTTCATTCCTTCCCCACAGATCTCTTTGCCTTTTTCTGTCCTACAAAGGGTTCTCAAAGCCCAGCTCTACCCATCCCCTTTATCACATGAACATCTTCTCCCACTGTATCACTGCACCCACTCCTGCTGTGATGTAACCTCAAAGCAGTCACCCAGACATGGCCCTTTCTATTCTTTCAGAGCTGTAATCTGATTTTTTCATCATTTCGTGGGTTATTTTTCAAATTAAATGTTGTTTGATATGCTAGGTTAATAACCAGTGTTTTGAGTGGCATGATACCAACACAGTTTTGTTAAACCAGTGGTCCCTGCAGGTCCTGCTGCTGGTGACACTTGTTGTTGGTGCCTTCAGACTTTTGCAACACTGGCACAGAATCAAACCACGCCGTGTAGGCTGCAGCACAAACAGCAAATCTGCTCATTTCAAAGTGGCTGCACTGGCATCTTGTATCTGAAAAAAAACCCTAAACCAAGCAACTTGTCCCTTTACATACAGAATGGGAACATGATCTCCCTTTCCATCAATGTGTGGCCATATCCCTGCTGACCTGATCCTGGCTGGTACTACTCCCAAGGCATGTATGTGGCTTTGTCCCACATTTTACCAGTCAGTTCTGATGTTTCCTGTCACTTGATACAAAGCCAGACCCCCAGCAGTGCAAAACGAGCCCCAAAATCCCACATACAGCTTCCAATCCCCTGCATGAGCTAGTTTCACAGCCCAGGTTCCTTCCTGATCCTCACAAGTTTTATAGTCACTGAAATCCACCGGCTGCCAGTACAGGAATCCCAAATCCCAGCAGCTGTGTTCAAGGAGGTTCAAGCCTTTATCACTCACTCCGGGTGATGCATGCTGCAGGCAGGATTTCCAAGGTGTCTGACCTCACACTGCACAAACATATCCCCATTTCTTCCCTTGCCCAGAGCTCCAGCAGGCAGTCCAAGAAATGAAATATTTCTGTGCCTGTGTATGGTCCTCGTAGCTGCTACGGCTCTCCCAGAGCCCACCCACAATTTCATTTTCAATTAGCAGCTCTTGGAAAAGTAGTAATGAAAGCAGTTGCTAAAGAGCACTCAGATGTCATTGAGAGCCTGCAAACCCAAACTGTAAATAGCACATTGTAAATCGCTTGTCAGCGCGGCGAGCTCTCGCCGGGATCACAGCGCCGGTGACAACCCGGCCCATCTGCTGCGCTCCCCGCGCCGTGCCAGGGCAGCCCGGAGCCCTGGGCAGCGGGAATGGGAGCTGCGGGGATGGGAGCTGCGGGGATGGGAGCTGCGGGGATGGGAACTGCGGGGATGGGAGCTGTGGGGATGGGAGCTGCGGG
>NW_005054381.1:1380123-1392085 GCF_000277835.1 Geospiza fortis | reverse complement strand
ACCCTCACCCCAGGGGGCTTGGAACTGCCCTGGCCACCCTGGCTGCAGGGCTGAAGCTGCACCAGCCACCCTGGCCCAGGACCCAAATCCACACGGGCATTTCACCCTCTTCACCACTGCTTTGCCACCCTGGCCCAGGACAGGCTCAGCCACGCGGGCATTTCACCCTCTGCACCGCTGCTTTGCTGCACTGAGGCACACGAGCACCTCTGCACCAGGGGATGAGAACACTGGCACTGAATGAACACAGAACCACATGGTGCTCTGAGTGACCATGGCAGGGGACAGCGATGGCTGTCCACATCAGCCACCCAAAGGCTCAGCAGGCTCAAATTTAGGATGTGTAGATTCAGGGTGAGACTGCCAAGGGGATTGTGGACTTAATTCTGAGACAGGACAGCTTCAGCACTCCCCTCCCTCCCCTTTAATTGATTCATGTAATGGACCACGAGGTGAAAGCCAGTGGTTTATAACACCTGTAGCTAGGGACTGCCAGAGTGAGCAGTGTCTCTTCTGCTGCTGTTCTTGCCATTTTTCCTTTATCTCATTATAATTTACTCCCAATTCATTTCTCCATCATGAGTTTCCTTCCCTCTATTTATCATCCGCCTCCTATTTATTACCAGTTGTCTCCTTCTGTGCACTCCTGCAGTATCTGGGATTGGGATTTGATATTCTGGAAGCGTTTCTGGAATCAGGTGGTGAAGGCAGAGCCCAGCAGCTGCTGGCTCTCATGCACACGTGAGCCAGCCAAGGCACCCCTTGCCCAGCACGCACACTGCTGCTTTAGAAGCACATCCAGAGATGATCCTCTTCTGCAAGAAGGTGCAAGAATCTCCCACCAGATGAAGAAAAACAGTGAAGGAAATGGTGGAGGTAGCACAAGTCAATGTCTTCTGCTCTTTTCAAATCACACACCCACTGAACTAAGAGAAATTATCCTTCCCCCTCATTATCAAAATACTCTCAACACTCCTTCTGCCCTGAAAGCTCATTGTTTCCTGGTATGCCCCACTGTGCTCAGACCTCGAGGAATAAAATCTCATTAAAACCCATTTAAAAATGTTTGCCACCCTTTTACTACTTTAAAAATGTTCACTTTAAGATTTCCAAATGATTTTTACAGAAAGCATATAAAAACATGCCATCGCCAATTAACGTAAAGGAAATTAAATTTAAAACGCTGGAGAAATATTCTGATGAGTCTTATGTTTGCTTAACGCCAACCAAAATTTCCTTGAGGCATTTAATAAGTACATTTATAAAAGCTCACAAAGCAGAGTTCAAAAGTCTTCTCGCTAGTAAAATATGAGCCTTAATTAACCTACAGTTTCACATTTTCTGGATTTCAATAAACCTGTAGGCATTTCAGCAGAGCTGGATAAATACCTGCATGAATACTGCAAGGATTTTCTCTGAAAACTAATTAGCAATGCTTTCAATAGCTGACTTCAACTAAATCTGTTTGACAAGGGAGCTTCATACCCTAAATCCTGCAGTGAGAGTTACTTCCAGCAGATAACAGATTTCACAGGAAAGCATATCCAACAGGACTGTTAACCACTGGAAAAGCGATGAGTGAGCTCTCCAGGTATAAAACGTTTCCCAGCAAGGACAGACTGCAGCCAAGGTCTTATGCAAGCGCAGGAATGCAAGTGACAGCTCAGAGATTGCATCCTGCCATCCAGTTACAGTAATCACAGGTGACAATCCAGGATTCCCCCAGGGACAGGACAGGAAGGATAAATTGTTTGTGTATCAAATATAAAGCCCTAATATAGCAAGGACACTGTGTACATGCAGAAGCCTCCTGAACTTTAGGTGAGGGCACTCCTGGTGCATCACACACAAACCACAGTGGCCCCAGCTCTTGGTCACTGCTGTCAGACAAGGTTGACAAGCAAATCTACCTCCCATTCAGGAGCCCAGGGATTCAGTGGGATGTTCCTGGGTGGGGAAAGCAACCCAAGGTGTGCAGCCTAGAGTCACTTGAGGAGGAAAAGTGTACCATGATCGAAAAAAAACCATGCTCAGAACTTATCAATCTCCTCCTTCTTTTGTGCTCTTCACCATTTGTCTTGAAAGAGGTCAGAAAATGCTTACCCAAAACTCTATGTATGTCTTATACATGTCTTTCCAAAGAACTCTGCAGTCTTTTCCATGACACCTTTTTTCCATGTTAAATGCCAAAGCTGTATGTGTTTGTCAGCACCTAAACCGTTCATAAGACTTAAATGTTCTTATCTGAGGAGCTCTACTCCTACCACATGTATTACATTTATATTGAGCAAGATACTTTACTTCCTCTCAGTCTTATGCCTTAGGAATTAGGCAGAGTACTCAGATTTATCAGCTCAAAGGAAAAACATTTTCCATGACATTTGTCAACTCAATACCTTCCAAGCCAATGCATATTCATTCCCAAAAACACAACCTCACAAATAATCTCCATCAGCAGGAAGGGCAATTTCCTTCACAGATGAAATTCTGGGCAGAAAGGTTCCACCTGTCATTAGGCCCCACTAGGAGAGTTCTCAGTGCACACAGTCAGTCTGACAGACCAAACCAGAGCAGAGACCACAGAGGTGAACACAGGGAACAGTCAAGGAAACACAGCAGCCTTCAGTATCTTCTGGTAATGGAATCATTGCATCTACTATCCTGAAGAGCTTCCCCACCTTCCTTTGAAATACCAAGCAAAATTAAATCAGAAGAAACACCTTTAACAGCTGGTAGTGTGGAACAGGCATTTTACAATTTCTTTGCTCTGCTAAAGAGCTGTATAATCTCTTACTATATTCCTATATACAGCTTAACATACAGGCTTCAAAATTATCATGAAAACCTATTTCTTCCCAGCTTCTCTAACTCTGCAAATCAAAATTGAATACAACTCAGCATACTTGTCATCCTCAATGTTCCTTCCATCTCCCTGAACTCACATAATGAGAAGCAGTGAATTCTCACTATTTGCTACAAGTTTCTCTGCAAAGCAAGGTTTGGTCTGCACTAAACAAGGATGAAAACTGATTCCATGAATATCAACCATCTCCATTAAATGTTTAAATTTCAGTTCAAGAGTCATTAATATCACTCAAATACAGGCAAAAGCTGACCTAGTCCCTACTACTATGTACTATCATCAGCATCACAGAAATCACAGGTCCTTAAAAAGCACAACAAACACAACACTGCACAATCATAAAGACAAATCCAATGTTTTCAGCCTCCAGCTCTGCAATCCTGGCTGTTGCCTGCTCACTCCCACCACTGTGGGAGGGCAGACATTCTTGCTCAGGGTGGGTGACCAGTAACCCATGGGACAGACACCAGCACCACTGACACCTCACAAATGAGCTCCTCACATTCTAATCAGCTTTGCCTTGATTAACAGCTGCCCTTCTTGCAATTGCCTCACTTCACCTTGGATGTTCAGAGGGCTCTTCTGCTACAGTGTACAAAGCCTGAAGACAAGATGGTCTTTAGAGGACATTGCACCCACAGAGAGACCTCATTTGTTTGCACTGACAGTCTCACAGCCAGCCTGTGGAAAGCTCCTCTCACTTTTACACATTTATTTACCAAATCAGCATCAATGCACCACTTGCTCTCTCTCTCAGTGGTAGGACGCTGCACCACGTCGCACCCAAGAGCACAAAAACAAAACAACCACAAAAGCATTAAAATAAGCAATCCACAAAATGAGAAATTGGCTTCTACATACCATGAACCAACGGGCAGAGCCCTCCCTCCCCGCAGAAGGGAACTTGTCTCCCACCTGTCTGAGGCCCTTGGGTAACTTCTTCCTTTTCCCAAGGTGCTGGCACAGGTTTCGGTCATTTTCCCGGTCCGAGCTGTACTGGTGGTGGTGGAGCCTGTTCTTTTTTGGAAGGTATGACAGCCCATTGGTAAGTGCTTCCCTTTTCTTCTTGGCTAGGGGATTCTGTCTCTTCTCCACACGTTCCTGAGGTTTCAGAGCTATGTCCTTCTGCAGAGGGAGGAGAAAAACACCGTGGTCAAACTACAGCTCTGGTTTGGTTGCAGGTGACCTGCAAAGCACCCTCAGGGCAATGCTGCAGTCACCAGAAAAGGAACAAACCCACCCTTCACTGTTGTCCTCGTAGTCAAAAGACAGGCAAATGCTAAATAAAATTGGCAGGATGAAGTGAGTGCATGGAAGGAGACACACCCCCCTTGAGACCTCATGCAGCCAACCTCAATCCTCATAAGAATCTCATGTATCAAGAGAGAACACATTTAGAAGACAGCATTTGTTTATCATGCTTAAATTAACAATCTGCTTTGATCTAAACAATGCTTGACTTTTCAATATTTATTCTTATTATTTCTTGTATTTGAGAAGCCAAGGCACGAGCTGACCTAAATCCAATTAAGGCCAATGAATCTCCATTGACTTCAGGGCACGCTTCCCTCAAGCCTGACTTGAGCAGTAGATTTCCAAGTCTCAGGGAGAGGGGTGAAAAGTGCATGAAAAAACCAACTTGTATTTGAAAACTTTGTCACTGATCCTTTAACCCCCAGAATCAATGTTTGTCTATAAAAATACTCCACTCTTGTAACACAATTGTGAGTTGTGTCACTTAGCCCACAGCTGTTTTCTTACAAATAACCTGCAACACCCAGAATCCCTATTTTCATTTCAGATAAATGCTACTTGAAACAAATCTTTTTCAACAGCACAGAATTACAGGCAGAGGAAGAGGAGGCTGGAGGATTCATTAGGAGAGAAGAAAGAGAAGCTATTGAGCAGATGTTAATTACAGTGCAGATTCTGCATCCAATGAATGCAACGTGCTGAGTCACATCCTCTCCTAGAGCTGCCCAGTGGGGTCTGCTGCTGCCCTGGGAGGGGAGGTCACTGAAGCAGGGCTGAGCTCTCAGCACTCTCTGCTGACGTGCCTGGCTTGGGCCAGAAGCTTCCATGCCCACCATAAGGTGCTGGGTAATCCTGTGAGCCTTTCAGCTGTTGTTTACAGTCACTTAATATCACAGCTGACAGCAGGAAGGGCTATTGGTCCCTGTGTCACATAAAGACTGAGGCTCAGGAGAATATAATTCAAATTATGGCACCTTTTTATGCAAAAAAACATGCCTAAAGGCAAAAAGCAGTTTGGCTTTAATTAAAGACTGCTCCCTAAATGACTCTCTAAAACACAAGAGCTTCACAAAATTCATAACTGAAACCAATGAGATGATTAATTAAACTGAAGACAGTCATTGTTCAAATTTGATATTTAGCAAAGGGAATGATTTTACAGGCATTAAAGATGGGAGTAATGAACAGAAGCTCTAAGACATTTTTTCTACCTTTTCTTCACCTAAGACACCACAGGACTTTTCCCTGGGTTGTTCTCAGTGTAATTCCTATCCAGAAAGTTAGGAGCCTTGTCCAAGCTCATGAAAGAGAATTGGAGCATCCTTAGCTACAACACAGGATTAGTAATTTAAGAAACCTCCTGTGTCTGCCCACTGGTCACTCCCTGCCCCTGCTGAGAAGGAGCTCAGGACTAGCCCTGATCTTCCTAAAATGCTTTGGGATCTCCTTGTGCACAAGCAGAGGGATCCTTGGGAGCTGCCCAAGGAAATTAAAAGCAGGAACAACCCCTTTGTTTCCTCAGGACACCTTCTGCCTCCCTTCCCAGGAAGGTTTTAGGTTTAGCTGCACACCATAAATGCAGGAAGGCAAATTCTCAGGTGCAGTAACCATTTCAACAGCTTCGTAAAACTACAGCATCCACAAACACCTCCGGACCTCCTGGATAGCAAGGGCAGGTTATAAAACAGCAGATATTTTATGTTAGAACTGATTTGTAACTTAGGACAGCTATCATGCTGGTAACCATTCTTTTTTTCAGGTCAGCATAAAAAAAAAATCCAGTGTTTTATAAGTAGAACATTATACCAGCAAAGGCTTCTGTTAAAACACAGAGCTCATGTTTGTAGACACAAATGCTATTCAAGAGGATTCACTGTAAATGTGAAAGGCTGAAGGAGTGAACAAAGGGGAAACTTTCTGGGAGAAAAAAAAATTCTGCTAATGACTAAGTAGCTTTTGTGGGATTTTTCTCCCAGCTGTGAGTGATCTAAATGAAACAGTGGCAGGCTTCCAGAAGCTTATAAAATGTCTAAAGGGGCCAGGCAGTTCCATCAAGAAATAACTGGATCCTATTAGCTTTAAGGGGTGTTGAGATGGGTCAGACTCAGCAGATCACTGTGGGTGTACCTGGGATGACCCTTCCTCAGAGCCCTGGTTCCACACAACTGCATCAGGCTTCACAAAGTGTCAGATACACGTAAAGAACCTGGAGCCCAGGAGAGCTGGGAGGCAGGAATCTGCTCACACACCTGTGGCAGGATGAGGGACACCAAATGCACAAAGCCTTCCCCAGCCTGGAGGGAAAGGCACCTTCCGAGGCAGAAGGAAGGATTGGCAGGAGTGTTCAAAGTTAAGGAATGTTCCTCTTCTGCTCAAAGCAAAGAGACACCAAGGAGCTCCAGATGTGCCTAACTTGTAAAGGGACCTTACATCTGTTTGGGTGGGCTTGCTGTGAAATTTAGCATAAGGATTGGTGTTTAGACAGCCCTGTTCCTCCAGAAGAGCTGTCTGCTTTTCACCAGCTGACACTACAGAGCTCTGGGGATCAAACCCCTTGTGAGGGACCTGTGGGGTTGAGCCTCCCATGGATTTCAACAGAGACACGACTTGGCCTGAAAATAAAAGTGTGCATAGAATGTGTGTTAAATTCTTCATCTGCAGACTAGACGAGGACATGCAAGAGGACATGATAAAAGAATAAAACTTAGACCCAGGTGGACAAGATGCATTAAAAGTAGCTTGAGTAGAGCTCTCCTGGGGTGTTCTCCTGGTGTTTGAGGTGCAGACTGCCTGGGATTTATCACTGGCTGGGGTCTGTGTACAAATCACCAACAGGACAGGACTGCTGTGGAATGTGCCTTGAGCTGTTTGATTTTCCAGCATCAGTCTCATTACATGGTTATGACAATGGGAAGATGCCAGCAGCTCACATCCCAGGCAGCAGACCAAGAACTCAATGTTACAACTCACTTTAAATGTTTTTTGACCAATCACACAAAGCAAAAGCACATTGACAGTAGTTCTGTCTAACCACTATAAGCACACATACCTTTGGTTAAACAATGCTTGCTTATTTCAAATACAATACCTGCTTGTGAGCCTTAAAACACAATGCACCAAGCTCCATTATTAAGCTTAGAACTCCCTAATATCTCACTAGATAAACTTTTCTGTAGCTTAGGGAGTTATTCTAGACAAGTGTTAATACACAGACCATTGTTCTGTTTGTCCTTACTTTTTTTTTACATAATTTTTCTGCTGACCAATCTCATGGCTGCTGCTTAGCTCCAATCACAGTTCTGCTGTCTCTAAGGCCTGCCTTTTGCAGCTTTCCCAAACCCTCTGATTTTATGGATTCCCCCAGGATTGTCTCAGGTTCTGCCCCGTGGAGCCCCCAGGCTCTGTGGAGGCAGAGCTTGGCTGGGAAGCACAGCCCTGCATAAATCACTTCCCCACTTCTGCCCTTTCTCCCTCGTCCCATTTTTATCTCTGCCTTGTTTAGATAGGACAATAGCTGTACCATGCCGTGTGCTAGTACATTAGCCAGCACAATCTTAATTACAGTCTTCAGGCATCATCATGATTAGAGTAATAAGCTGTAATTACTCTAAGGTGACAGGACTGCACAGACCTTATCTACATAGATAAGGAGATGTAGCAATATTTCATGTCGAGACAGATTTTTCAGCAGCTACCCAAGGAGTGGATTCAGCCTGAGCAGACCCCATGAACATTTTCAGTCCCTAATGGAGCTTTTTCTCCTCTCCTGCCAGCATACAAGCCCACACATTATTCAGTAAATCCTACAAACATATTAGGCACAGTTTAAAACCTTCTCTTTCAGAGATATCTTTCATCAGTAAAGTGCCTTAAGTGTATCAGGAAGGTGACTTAAATGTATAAATATGTAATTACACGCAATTCAATACTAAAGTGCATTAATATTTATGAGTGTACTGTACAATCTAAAAAATTTTCCATTTGTTTTATTTCTATTGGGCACATTAATCAGGCTGATGGTGCTGTAGGTGCCCTGGCAGAGAGGGGCCTGTGGTGCTGGGCTGGCTCCTGCCTGGCAGGGCACTGCAATCACCTGGCTCTGGTCAGCACCCACAGCCTCAGCACAGGGAGGAGAAGCAGCCCCCAGATCATCAATGATCTGCCTCCACCAGACCATTTCTCATGGCAGGAGGCTTGAAGGACACCCTGCATTCTCATCAGGTCTTTCAGGGAGCTGATTTATTTCAGCAAAGTCCATCTTCTTGCTACATAAATGACAACTCTCTGATTAAACATCAAACCTCAGTGGCAGCAGAGCAGGGCTTTGAGGGGTGCACTCATCACCCCCCTGAACCCCAGCCCAGAGCCAGCCCATCACTGCCCACCCCTGCCCTCTGACAACACCTTAAAAGCTACATGTGAATAACTGCATGGGAACAACTGCATGTGAATAACTGCATGGGAATAACTGCATGTGAGTAACTGCATGGGAACAACTGCATGAGAATAACTGCATGGGAACAACTGCATGTGAGTAACTGCATGGGAACAACTGCATGGGAATAACTGCATGGGAATAACTGCATGTGAGTAACTGCATGGGAACAACTGCATGTGAGTAACTGCATGGGAACAACTGCATGGGAACAACTGCATGGGAATAACTGCATGGGAATAACTGCATGTGAGTAACTGCATGGGAACAACTGCATGGGAATAACTGCATGGGAATAACTGCATGTGAGTAACTGCATGGGAATAACTGCATGGGAATAACTGCATGGGAATAACTGCATGTGAGTAACTGCATGGGAATAACTGCATGGGAATAACTGCATGAGAATAACTGCATGTGAGTAACTGCATGGGAACAACTGCATGGGAATAACTGCATGAGAATAACTGCATGTGAGTAACTGCATGGGAATAACTGCATGAGAATAACTGCATGTGAGTAACTGCATGGGAATAACTGCATGGGAATAACTGCATGTGAGTAACTGCATGTGAGTAACTGCATGGGAATAACTGCATGGGAATAACTGCATGGGAACAACTGCATGTGAGTAACTGCATGGGAACAACTGCATGGGAATAACTGCATGGGAATAACTGCATGAGAGTAACTGCATGGGAATAACTGCATGGGAACAACTGCATGGGAATAACTGCATGTGAATAACTGCATGGGAATAACTGCATGAGAGTAACTGCATGGGAATAACTGCATGAGAGTAACTGCATGGGAACAACTGCATGTGAATAACTGCATGGGAATAACTGCATGTGAGTAACTGCATGTGAATAACTGCATGGGAATAACTGCATGAGAATAACTGCATGGGAATAACTGCATGGGAATAACTGCACGTGAGTAACTGCATGTGAGTAACTGCATGTGAATAACTCTGTTCCCCTCCTTATTACAGGATTTTTCTCTGGGAATGCTGGATGAAGAACAACCCTATATGCACAGTGTGTAGCAAATACACCGCTGCAGAAATTTCCCTGGATGAACATTTCAGGTGCTGCTCAGGGATTTCAAGCCTTGACCTTTCCAAACCATCCTTGTGGATTATCACTACTACAATTCCAATGTTGCAGAAACTTATTTTCTGAATTTGCACTGAATGTGACCTCAGTAAAATACAACATTTAAAACCTGATTATTGAAACAGGAGCAGTTTACACTGCAGTGCAAGTTAAACCAAATTACAATTCTAACAGTCTACAACTATATTCCAATTATTTGCTCCTCAGGTTCTTGCTAAAGTCTTTTACAGCTTTATATCAGAACCCAACAATTTATCCTTCACTCCAAGAATAAAGTATAAAGAAATTAGACAGTTTTTAAAACATCAAACAGTTATGAAATATCAGTGTAATACTCCACTTTATATGTGAGTATTTAGAAAATCAAGCATGAAGCTGCCAGTCCGCCCCATTCACTATTCAGACATCCAAAGGTCTGTGCCAAACAGAACTGTAAGAAAGGAACTTCTGGAGCCTTTCAAGGTACAAACAATTCACATTTGATGGGGAAGACTAGTGCAAAAGGAAGAAGCTAATTAAAGGAAAAGAAAATACATTTTCAGTAGCTACAAAAGTAGATTTGAAATTCTTTCCCAGTTCCATTCCGAGCCTGCTGTCAGCTGCAGCAGCTCTGAGGGGTGGGATGGGACATGGGGGAAGCAAGAAAGAGCCAAAGAGAACAGCACAGAACCAGAAACCATGGCAGCACCACCATGGCAGAACCAGCACCCCACACTCACCCACTGCACTGGGTACAGAGGGTCAGCTTGCAGGAAATTAGGATGCATGCAGGGTACAGCTGAGAGAAACCCCACAGCATGGCCAGCACAGAATCCCAGAAGGGTTTGGGTTGGGAGGGACCTTAAAACACATCCCCTGCCATGGCAGGGACACCTCCCACTGTCCCAGGCTGCTCCAGCCCTGTCCAGCCTGGCCTTGGGCACTGCCAGGGATCCAGGGGCAGCCCCTGTGCCAGGGCCTGCCCACCCTCACAGGGAAGCATCACACAGGGGGAATTGTTAGCAGGGAATCCAGGACAGCAACATACAACAACTGAACCCAAACTGAACCCAAGCCTGCACAAACCGAAAGGGGCAGCCCCTGTGCTGAACCCAAACCTGCACAAACCCCACGCAAACCTGCACAAACCCAACCTAAACCTGCACAAACCCAACCCAAATCTGCACAAACCCAACCCAAACCCAACCCAAACTGAACCCAAACCTGCACAAACCCCACGCAAACCTGCACAAACCCAACCTAAACCTGCACAAACTGAACCCAAATCTGCACAAACTGACCCAAAACCCCTCAGAAACACTGCTAGTCTGGGTACCCAATTTGCCATCACATCTTGACAGTCCCCATCAACTCCTATTGTGTTTCTGTTACATTGGAGAATTTTTACAGCTGATGGTTGAAAATGCCCCAAATCTTCAATACCTCTCTCATGTTTCATAATTTGCTGTTTTAATTCCAGCAGAAACAAGATGTAAAGGTCTGAAAATAATGCACTGACCAGTCCTTCTAATCAAAACCAGAAAATAAAATGAGATGCTTATAATAACCCTTAATTTACCTCCAGATAAAATAGTTAAATGTCCTGTATATTCTTCTGATGAATGACTGGTTTCTCAGAAGCATTTATCGAGGGGAAAAATTGCAAATGCTCTTAAAATAACATCAGGGGAAAAGGAAGGCAGGTGTAAAAAGAAGAGAAGAGGATTCTCAGTGTCACTGTTATGGTATTTTAAAACACAAGGGACTGGTGAAGAGAGGTGTGATGTCAGCTATATTGGGTGCAGCAGCCCATCCATTAATCCCAGCAGTTCCTTCAAGCCACATGACCTCCACAGAAAGGTTTAATCTTGTTTTGTTTGCTTTGATTGCATAAAGTTGCAATGCATTGCCTCCTGCATCTCTCTGGAATCTGAAACCGAAGTGGTTCAGTGTTGTGCAGAAGGGGTTGTGCAGCAGAGAGGGGATGAAAGGCAGGGCCAGGCTGGGGATGCTGGATGGGGGCAGAGGAAGGAGAACAACAGCAGAGCAAGTTGCTGTCTGCTCCAGATATGTTGTGTGAAAGCCCTTCTGTGGCAAAGAGATTGCTTTGATTTTTCATCCCAAAACCATTTGTTGACAATAGCATTGCTAAACAGAAGGTGCCTTTTCAGGTCCCGATTTAAACTGCACACAGAAATACATTAAGGCAACATTATTGAGGTTACAAAGTCAAGGGCTTGGAAGTTATGAAAGGCCAGGATTAAGGCTGCAGCCACCACCTTAATTCAGGCCTCTTGTGCATGCATGCCAAGA
>NW_005054381.1:1373783-1380074 GCF_000277835.1 Geospiza fortis | reverse complement strand
ATGAGCAACCACTCAGGATTTTGTTTGCTCCTCTTTGTCCATAGTGTGGACCTAGGCCTTGTTTACTGGCACTCCATTCACAGCCTCCTCTGAATGCACAATGATTAATTTCCTCAAGGGCTTTTCTGTACAGCTCCTCCTGATAGTATCAGATAGATGCTCAACAAATACCAACGGCCCATTTTACACTTGTTTTGCCAAAGGTATTTCACTATTCCCATTTTATCGGTGGCAATAACAGTCCTGACATGTTCAGGTCAGAAACATCTGCTAATTTGAAGCATTCATTGGGAAACACCTGAGATTTGATTTTTCAGAGAACTTGGCTCCACGGAGCACTTTCTCTAATGAAGCACAGCCTTCATTGATTTCAGCAGCTGAGCACTCCTGAAAATTGGGCTTTAGTGAGCACCCTGTGTTATAAGGATACAGGAAGAACTGTTTCTAGAATAATGTGGTGCCATGGCCTCCCTCAATGCCCCACAGCAAATACAAGCTGGAGGCAGAGGAAATCTAAGACTCTGGTGCCAGCTGTTGAGCTGGCAAAATCTGGTGTCATACATGGAGATGAGCATCAGAGCAATTGCTATTCATTTATTTCATGTTTTCCAGACATGGCATGGTATTCTCAGCTGTGTCAGCCCCTCCCTGCTCTGATTTGTCACCCCAATACTGTGCCAGAACTTGTTACACTTGTGCAGAGCAGTCCAGAAACTGCTGCAGCCAGTGCAGCCTGAGTTAGCAAAAACCTCATCTTGGAGCCAGTGCAGAGGAAGTGCTGAGCAATGCCAGCCCCCACTGCAGAGCATGAAGTGTTCTTCTTGAAGCTGCCTGGCTTTGTGGAAGGCAAATACACACAGTTGGTGCTGCTCTGCCTGGTTCAGCCAGAAGCCTGTGAGCTCCTGCCAGGAGATCCTGAAGCTCTGGCTCCAGCCAGCTTCTGCCAGTCTCAAAGCCCCATTGTGTTTTCTCTAGAGATGTTTCTGGGTCTAACACAAGTTGCCAGCAAAGCCCAAGGTTTTGTCTTTGCTGCAGATTTGACTCAGTGACCTCCAGCACACCTGGGG
This sequence comes from Geospiza fortis, assembly GCF_000277835.1. Taxonomy (NCBI): domain Eukaryota; kingdom Metazoa; phylum Chordata; class Aves; order Passeriformes; family Thraupidae; genus Geospiza; species Geospiza fortis. Next base: position 1,379,007 of record NW_005054381.1, on the reverse strand, counting down.
CTGCCTTTTGAGGCTGAAACTGTGACGGTGTTCACAGGGGTCTGAGGCTGAGGGAAGAGACGAGGATCTGACTCCATGTTTCAGAAGGCTTGAGTTATTATTTTATGATATATATTACATTAAAACTATACTAAAAGAATAGAAGAAAGGATTTCATCAGAAGGCTGGCTAAGAATAGAAAAAGAAAGAATGATAACAAAGGCTTGTGGCTCTGACAGAGTCTGAACCAGCTGGGCTGTGATTGGCCATTAATTAGAAACAACCACATGAGACCAATCACAGATGCACCTGTTGCATTCCACAGCAGCAGATAACCATTGGTTACATTTTGTTCCTGAGGCCTCTCAGCTTCTCAGGAGGAAAAATCCTAAGGAAAGGATTTCCCATAAAATGTGTCTGTGACACCAAACAGCAGTGAGACCCGGCCTGTCCCTGTTCTCTGCTGACACCACCTCAGCCACGCACTCTCAACTCCTCCTGCAAACTCTTCAGTGCCCTTTGGGGGTACCTGCTGTCCCTGCCCCCCAGGCTGGGATCTGGCAGAGCACCCAGGGCTCCCCTGCAGCCCTTCCCTGCTCCCTGGGCATGGCTGAGCAGAACCAGCCCCAGCTCTGAGTCCAAGACCACAGCTCCAAACCCCTCCATCCCCCGTGCTCCACCCAGCTGAGAGCCCTGAGGCTGCCCCCAGCCCCTGCAGCCAGGGGAGATGGATTCCCACTGCCCTGGGCTTATCTCACAGAGCTGTGCCTGAAATAAATGTGCCTGACTTACCCTGTGAGCAGCAGGGCCATGTGCTCATATTTATTTTCTTTGTTTGAGGAATGAAAAGAAACAGAAAAGAGATGTGCAGAGGAGTCCCTAGGGATGCTCCCTTTAAATTTCCATGCCAGGGAAGAGGGCTGCAGTGCTCCTGCCCTGCTCAGCTGGGATCAGAGATAAGGCAGAGAGAGGAGCAGTGCAGCAGTGCTGAGCTCGTTTGTCCCCTGTGCTGTGGCACAGTTGTGGTGTCACAGGTCTGAGGAGCAGCCCTGTCCTGTCCCGGGCAGTCCAGCCTGGCACAGCACTGCCCTGACCTGGGGCACATCCCCTGTGGGCACGGGCTGGGACTGGCACCTCCCACTGCTGCCCTTGCCTCGGGTCACAGCAGGGCCAGGAATGTTTATCCTTGGGAAAGGGGCTGGTCATGGTGGGCAGAACCCAACTGAACAGTTATCAACAACCACGCAGAATAATAAGAAACACAAATATTTCAATATGTCTACATACTTGAGCAACTCCTCAGTTCTACACCAAAACTTCTGGATTTTTTTTTCTTCACATAGTTTTCTAATTTTCACTTTTTTCCTCATTCAGAATGGAAAAAAAATTAAACTTTCTCCCAAAAATAAACTTTTTGTACATTTGTATCTGTAGCTATACAGTATTTGCACATACTGATCAAAACACACATTCCAGGAGATTTCACTGGAGGGAAATAAAATTCCACTGCAGGAGCAGCTGGCACAAAGCTGGCTGTGGGCTCCCCCACCCTCCACACACATTGTGTTCTCTGAATAATTCAAACAGCACTTTGGTTGGCAGGCCACAGACCCAGGCAAGGAGTTAGGGGGCCAATACATTTTACATTTAAAGGGTATCCCCGTTCTCTTAGGGTTGCAATAAATGCATGTGGGCTTAGACAGCTCTCATCCCTGCACTGGGAAACAGATGACTTCAGCCTGGCACCACTCATTAGCACAGCACTCAGCAGTCATCAGAAATGGATGATGGTTTGTAAATGGAATCAGAAGCACCTCTGCATCCCTTGTCTTGTGGGAAGATGCTGCAGCACCAGCAAAGTCCAGAGCATTCCAAAGGTCTCAGGATGCTCCCTACAATCTCTTGGACACATTGAGCTGGGCCACACTTGGCTTTGCTGCCCTGCCAGCCTTGAGGCTGGATGGGAACACCTGGAGTGGGGACAGAGACACCACCCTGAGCCAGCCCGGGTGAAAACAAGGAGGAAAATGCTGTAGGGAGAGATGGGAACATCCCTGCTATGGATGGAGATGTCTCTGCCATGGATGGGGACGAAACAAGGAAGAAACTGCTGTAGGGAGAGATGGAAACATCCCTGCCATAGATGGGAACACCTCTGCCATGGATGGGAACGTCCCTGCCATAGATGGGAACATCCCTGCCATGGATGGGAACGTCCCTGCAATAGATGGGAACACCTCTGCCATGGATGGGAACCCCTCTGCCATGGATGGGAACGTCCCTGCCATAGATGGGAACATCCCTGCCATGGATGGAGATGTCTCTGCCATGGATGGGGACGAAACAAGGCAGAAACTGCTGTAGGGAGAGATGGAAACATCCCTGCCATAGATGGGAACACCTCTGCCATGGATGGGAACCCCTCTGCCATGGATGGGAACGTCCCTGCCATAGATGGGAACATCCCTGCCATGGATGGAGATGTCTCTGCCATGGATGGGGACGAAACAAGGCAGAAACTGCTGTAGGGAGAGATGGAAACATCCCTGCCATAGATGGGAACACCTCTGCCATGGATGGGAACCCCTCTGCCATGGATGGGAACGTCCCTGCCATGCACTTCTGCACCACACAGGCACCTTACACCCCCACAGGGAACCCAGAGCACCCCTCTGCACACCCAGGCCAGCAGGACAGAGAATGCAGGAATGAGCAAAGGAAAGGCCAGAATGAGCAGAAGCACTCATGGATTGTGCCAGGTGGTGTGATCCATGAGTAATCCAACCTGCAGATTTTTTCACCCAGCCAAAAAATCTCCACATAATAATGGGTTGTAATTATTGAGCCTTAAGAAAAAGTTAATCTATTTTAAAACAACTCTTTTCATCTGCTATGTCAAGAATTTGAGCTACTCAGCACAGGAGCTTTTCTAAGCTCTTACTGTCTCGTATTCCTCTGGATTTTTTTTCTTCTTTAGGAACTCCCTGACTCTACCACTGTTTTGGCATGTGGCATACAGCCAAAAAAGACTGATGAGGAAAGATTTTAAAGAGCAAGAACAGTGATTAGAAAACAAGGAGAGAGAAAGAGAGCTCAGCTAGGACCTGAGGACTGCAACACTTAAGGTGAGCTTGGCAATATTCCTCCTTAGGAAAAGGATCACAACCTTTTTGCAATTAGAGGGAATGAAGAAACAATGGTTCAGCTTCCCATGTGCAAATGAAACCACCTTCTGAAAAAACCCAGTAAAGTACAAAAGTTTAAGAAACAGAGCAATATGTAACCTTTCCATTTGCTGGCTTATTCTTCCCCAAGGAAAGAGATACAGTGAAGATAAATTTGATGATCAAAAAACCAGAGGGATTACATTCTTGTACGGTGCTGATCACTGGCAAATCCCCCTCTCTGCAGTTCAGAAGCACAGCTTAGCATAACAGACAAGATTTATCATTGCCTTGTCCTTCCACCACTTACAAAGAGACCTAAGTTGCTCCTCCTGTCTCGAGAGTCCTCACTCAAGCACAGGAGGAAATAAATACCTGAATTTATTTATACACAGTTCTGCTGTGTCTGTACAAAGGGACAAAGCCTGTGCCCAACACAGAGCCCAGACCCTTGGGAAATGCCACATTTTCACCTCTATTTCTGCACTGCTGTGAAGGCATCACACCCTGGCTCAGGGATGCTCCACAGCCTTTGTGGGATCACCCAAAACCCCACCAGGAACACACCTACAGTTCCTAGGAGGTGAAACAGATCTCCCCTTCCATTTGCATGTAGAATACAGAGTCTCCAGTTAAATGGGCACAGAACACAGCATGAATAAATAAACAGGGAAAACCAGAGCTAGCTGCTTTCTCCTGTTGTATCTCAGGGTTGTATCTCAATGACACCTCATACACCAGAGAAAAAGAGAATTTCCTTCACTGTGGCTGAAAACATAATGTCTTCTGCAAATATTCAAGATATTTTGTAGACAGATCTTTTAAAACTGAAGGGCCATCTAATATTCAGGGCTATTTAGTGGCTGGAAAAGCAATGACTGTAATATTGCTTGTTTATAGCCAGCTAGAAGCTACAAATGTAACTTGGTAGGGATGCACAGTCAGGGGATCTGCTTCCAAAGCAGAACATCTCAAGTCAAGAGCTTTGCTAATGCCTGCAGCAAACTTGCAAGGAGTTACAAAAGCTGTGAATCACATCACTTGAGCAGCACTTGGAGTCAAACCCCACTTCATGGCACGGCTGCCTGCTCTGAACTCTTCCTGCTGCAGGAAACATCCCAACTCCTGTCTCTCTGTAAAACTTGCCTGGAGCAGGAACAGATAAAGCTCTGCAATGATCTCTCCAGAGCCACAGAATGTGTTAAAGAGAATATGAATCATAAGCAGGAAATCGGTCTGCACTGGGAAGGAAACCTTTGCCAGGAAAGATTTGTTTTCTAAGCTGCTTGTAGGGGCTGGTATCCAAATCTCTCCTGTGTGACCTTACCAGCACTTGTGCCCTGCCAGGCACAGGATTAGAGCTGGACTGGGAAGGTAAATTACGAATGTGGGGGTCTGGAGGTGGCTGTGGGAATTCCTGCTCTCCCCCAGTGCTCCCTGTGACCTGCAGCACTCGGCTAAGCCCCTGACCACAAAGAAGGTATTCAGGGGCCTAAAACTATTTAATTCCCATTGACTGCCTTTCCAAAGGAAATAAATGGCTCCATGAATTTGGGCCTTCAGCCCTCCCATGCAGCAGAGCTCATCTGTGAAATGGAAGTAAAACCACATCCTATTCCATCTGTGCTCTGCAGTGCTAAATCCTGGGAGAGGTGAACGGAGCAGCCTCCCCAGGAACAGCTGCACGCCACCATGGAGAGCACTGCAGGCTGAGGGGGCTCCTGGCACACCTCCCCCCTCCCAGAGCCACAGCAAGGCAGCCCCTTGGACAGGGAACAGGAGAGATCAGCTGCTGCACCCCACAAGGCACATGAGGGCTTGCACTGCCTGTTTATTTTGGGAACAGCAGCAAAGCCAGTCTCTCCTCTTCCAAGCCTCTGCAGCCCTTGAGCTTCACCAGGCCAGGCCACCACAGCCAGGTGCTCCTGGGACCCTTCCCTGCCTCCTGCCAAGCAGGGGCTTCTTGCACCTCCCTTATTGTCCCCCAGCTGATGTACAGCGGGGGAAATGTCTTCTGCATTTTCATCATCCTTAAAGGAATGTCACAGACATTTCTTTTATGGAAAATCCTCTCTCAGGAT
>NW_005054381.1:1350313-1373751 GCF_000277835.1 Geospiza fortis | reverse complement strand
GTTTTTTCTTGCTGAAGCTGAGAAGTTCAGCAACAAGATGTAAACAGTAGATGATCTGCTGCTGTGGAATGCAGCAGGTCCATCTGGATTGGCCCAGCTTGGATGTTTGTAGTTAGTGGCCAATCCAGGACTGAATTCTCTCGGACAGAGTCGGAGAGAGCTCCTTTGTTTTCATTTTAACGTTCTATTCTTAGGTTTAGGTAGCAGCCTCTGGAAATCTCCTTTCCTTTTCTTTTTAGTATAGTTTTAATAGATGTATGTATCATAAAATAATAAATCAAGCCTTCTGATCATGGAGTCAGATCCTCATCTCTTCCTTCATCTCAAAAACCCTTGTGACAGCAGTCACAAAGGAAGAGATGAGCATCTGCAGCATCATTCCTGTCATTCAGCCATGTCTGGGTACGTGGTTTGCCTTTCTCCTGTTCCTCCCTCCCTGCATGCAGAGGGAGCACAGCACTTCCCACTTCTCCATCCCAATGTTGTACCTCATGTAACGTGGACACTCCTTAGAAAAGGAGTTCAGGACAGAAAATCCAAACCAGCACTTCAAAAGGACACCCAAGTCTGCAGCTTTATTCTGGGGTGAAAATGACCTCAAACCCCTGGACCAAACAAATGCCTGGGGTGAAAAAGATGGAATAAATTAAAGGATATAATTATGGCTGGGAAACGAGAGCAGGAGGTTGCTCAATAGGATGAAAGAGGGATTTGAGGAATAAGAAATGAAAGGAGGTGTCAGCTTGAATCAGCCAGGTTGAAAACTGCTGCTGATTTTGACTGACATACTGAGACTTTCCAATTGCCAACCCTTTCTCTAATAAGCTGCAAATTCACCTCTACACTTTTACTTTGATCTTAATGCAAATATTTTATAATGGACACATTTAATGATTTTCAGGTGCTTATTGGTTCTATCAGACTTGATACTGGAATCAATCTCCTCTTTTAGAAAGCTTGGGTTAATGGCAAAGTTTATTAAACTGCATGCAGTCATTCAGAGAAGATCAATAGAGACATGATTACAGAGCAACCAGAGGATTAAACATGAGATTTATCACAAAATTAAACTGAATTAAATGTTCTCTGATAGCACTTGAAATGCTGTCGATACCCTTAACTGATAATCTATGCTTTCTGTGTTTACTTAGCAGGAGCAGGGAAGTCTGACTCGAGGAAATGACTGTAATGTAAAATCTGCAAAGATTTGCTGAGAGCATTAAACCTCACCTCGAAAACCATTATTTCTTCCTGTTAGAAGAGCAAAAGCATTTGGCTTCTTTGCCCATTTCCTCTTTAAGGGAGAGGAGGATGCAGCCCTCTCCCATATCACACTTTGCAATCTCCTTCCCAGGCCATTACAGGATGCACAGGACACTAAAGGCTCCTACACAGGGTTACCATGAAATATTTTATGGTTTCCTGCAATGGCAGTTTTTACCTCATTCAGAATTAATTTTGAGTTCTCGATGACCTTATTAAAACTTATTCCCCACACTGAGAAATTTGCAGCCTTGCTGCTCCTCCTTTCTCTCTGCTGAGCCCAGCCACCCCCCAGGTTCTTACACTCACACCTCCTCCTCTCTGATGTTCTCTGCCAAAAGAATTCAACTCCAAAGCATCAAAAAAACCCCAACAAGCAAACAACAAAACTCAACAAAGAAAACCCAACCAAAAAAAAACCCCAAACAAACAAAAACTTACAACCAACCAAAACAACAACAAAAAACCCCGAACAACCAAAAACCCCCTAAAAAAACCCCGGGTGCACCAGCAACACAGCACCACTGTGCTAGGAAACAGAAAAGGAAGTCCAGGGGATGAAAATCAGGCCATTTTTACAGAGAGGATCTAAATTCAGCCACTATTATTTGAGATGAGCTCTGCCCCTGCAAGGGAACAGGAATCTCCCAGCCCCTGCTGTGCCCTGAGCTCTGTTATCAGAATCACAGAGATGTTTCCATCTGCTCTGGGGTTACCTGGCTGGCCTGGCTGCAGGACCAAAACCTCAGCAGGAGACAAGGAGGGAGGAGAGCCTGAGCACACAGGAGACCAGATGCAAAGTGATAACCCATCACAACCACAGCTTTGATCCTGGGTCTGTGGGTTTCCAAAATGGTCACAACACACAAATTCAACTGAAGAGTTCCTTTAAAATGTAATGTTTGTGTTCAACAAGCAAGCAGGAGGAGGGATGGCAGCTTCCAGGCATCTCTCCATCACCCTTTTCAGATAAAGTCTGTATCCCACCACCAAAAGCTTAATAAACCTTGATAAAATACCTCAAAGGAAATGTGACCATCCAACAGCAAATAAATGACCCAAAACAAAACCCATCAAAAAAGCCCTCATCAACGATCATGAATTGAATTTTTACTGACTCAGAGGGGCTTAGCTGCTTTCTAAACAGGCTCAGCTATCCCCAGCGTACTTTGCAAAATTCAATCCAGTAATCCAATCCCAGATGCATTATGTGAAATCTTATTTCTCCAAGCTCTAGAAAAGAACAAGCAAAAAGGAAGGCTTTAGGAACACTAATTTGCCAATAAATACTCACTGAGCCAATTTTGCCTTTACTGCTTTTTGGAGGAAAGTAAAAGGAAAAAAATCCCAAAACACAAACTGCTGTCCAAGTACTACATTCTCTTATTAAAACTTCACTTGTGGATAGAAAAAACACCATGGAGCACATACCCTGAAATGAGCCCAGCATGTGCTGCCCCAATAAACAAATCCTTGGAAACTAGATTAGCATCATTCCCAGTGGGCTTCCATTAGAGAAATCACTGCCAGCTCTGTCCAGAAAGGGAAAATCTCTGTAATATGTAACAAATGGACCAAAATATCTCAGTGTAGAGCAGGGCATGTTCCAGCAGTGCCCTGTGGCAGCCCAAACCATGGCTGTTATATTTTATATGGGTGCCATCCCACAGTGAAGTGCCAGGGTGACCAGAGGGACTGAGAGCCCCGAGCTGAGCAGGGACAGACTCACCCTGGTGCTTCATCAGAGGGGACAGCCCAGGTTTTTGTGTCCCCATGTGCCCTATGGATGCTCCATGGGTGACACAGATGGCATCAGGAGCACAGGGGTGTAGCATTCACATGCTCTGAACAGAGACAGACATAATTCTCTCTCCCAGAATTTTTCCTGGAGAAGGCACTGAGAAAGCTCAAAGAAAGAAGAAGAGAAAACAATTCCTATCTCTATTTCCTGCTCCTATTGTTTGGCACATGTGGAATGTGTTATGGAGATTGTTTGTGAGAGTGATTTGTTAACTGGACTCTGGTGAAGGTTGTTTGGATTGATTGGCCAGTCGGGTCAAAGCTGTGTCCTGACTGTTGGAGACAGTCATGGGGTTTTCTTTAGTGTCTCTTTAATATAGGATAGTATTAGTGTAATATAATATAGCTTAATAAAGCAATTGTTCAGCCTTCTGGAGTCACTGCATGTTACTCCCTGGATTGGGTCACCCTGCAGTGACACAGGAGCGCTGCCACTACCCCAGCCACAGCTGCTCCATCAGCAGGGCCAGGACCGGGTCAGCAGCTGCAGGTGACATTAAACACCCAGCTCTGCCAGCATCCTCCTGCCCTGGCACTGCCCCATGGGACCCCAACCCATCTCCAGCCAGCAGCCTGCTGCCCTGGCCCTAAAAATAAACATTTCTGGCTTCCTCGTGTTGGCATGCAGAAAGAGGGATGTAAAACCCACTGTGAAGAACACAGCTCCACAGCTCAGTGTACCACCTGAAAGGGGGGCTGGAGCCAAGCAGGTGACAGGCTAATGGTGTCAAAAATGGGATTTTTCCAGGCAGTTGTTCCCCTGAACTGCTGCTCTCTTGGAAACAAAGGCCATCCCTGCAGCTCTTGCTCATGGCACACAGCACTGTGCTGAGACCCCACCTCAGTGACCAAAGGCAGCACAGGGGCACAGAGAGGCTCCTGTTTCTGCCCTGGGCAGAAGCAGCCTGTGAGAGTGTCATAGTTTAGACAAAAAGCGTTCTAAAAAGTTTATTTTAATTCTTACTACTTTTTAAAAAAATTTAGTTACTATTAATACAATTTTCTTTATACCCTTTAAAACTGACTTTACCTTTCTCCAAGTTAAACATTCCAACAAGAAGTAAGTACATTAATAATTAACCAACACTAAAACTCATCACACTCACTAACACATTAGTTTAAAAAAATCTCAAAATTAAAAAAAATCTTAAATTAACAAACCAAAACCACTACAGACAGACCGCACTAAACTACAGCTGGGAATTCCTGATGGGAGGCTCATCCCCACCAAATGTGCTCCTTCTGTCCAGTCCCACAGCTAAGAGATGCTGCACTTGCCTTTCCCCCCTCCTCTGGCCCTCAGCCACAGAGGCCCAGGGCAGCAGGGAGGTGACAGCTCAGGACAGGGAGCTGGAGAGGTCCCTGTGGCACCAAAAATCACCTCCCTCAAAAAGCAGTTGCTGTGTGCTCTGTGTTTTATTAATTTAATGGTCAGGATAATAAATTTGTCAGTAATGACAAAGAAATTCCCTAGAAACTGGAGCACTCAAGTGTCATTGAAGCTCCATCTATTTAGCAAGTAGATGAATGCCTCTCAGTGAGGCTGGCTGTGATTAAGCAGCTGTCACAGCTCCTGCAGCAGCTGCACAGGCACAGGTAGCTCTCAGGGCTCTTCCTCACAGGGATGGGAAGATGATCCTGATGTGAAAGGAAATCAGCAACTGAAAACCCAATTAATGAAGTGACACAGAAGTAATGGGTCATTTCTGTAAGTCTGCTGCTCCCACTGACTTGTACAAGCTTCAGTTTTTACAATCAGATTCATTAAAGTTTCACAAACAAAAAATAATAGATTTTGCTTTCTGGCTTGCTGAAGTTATGTTTGAGTGGACTCATACCTTCATGAGGGAGTGTGAGGTTTTTTAGAGGGACTTTGAATTTTGGAACTCATTTCTGTTTTTTCCAGGACTGAGACACTGAATCTATTTTAGTAGCTTGATTTCTTAAAAATTCAAGGTGATAAACTGTTTCTGTTACTTTTACCCTTCTAATTGAGCTGTTCTTTTCATATGTGTACTCTCCTCAGCAGCCACTGAAATGGGAGGAATTTTCCAGGGAGTTTCTCTGTGCTCTGTTTCCTAACACACACTGCAAGAGGTTAAGAAAAGAGAATACACAACTCTGCTCTCCTACTTTCATAGCTAAAAACTCATGGAAAGTCCCAGTGAAAATGTGGCTGAATAATGGATTGGAGAGCTTGCTGTCCTTGGGTAGGGGATATCAAAGATAACACTTGGTCCATTAGAGAAGAGAGACAAATGGCCATGAAAGGTCCTTTAAACAAGAAATTTAAACAAGAATGGATCAGCAGAAGACTCTGCTTGTACAGAACACACGGGTGCACCTCAAATGAATTGTCTGAAAGCCCTTCTCTACAATTCAAGACAGAAAAAGAAAGGAAATAGCCACTGGGACAGACTTTCAACCTGGAAACTGCAACTTTACACCAGCTGAGAATCTGCTCTAATTAAAGGGAATATTTCTGTATAAAAGAAAATGAAGCACAAGATGCTCAACCTAAGGCAAGGAAGTTTCAATAGAACATTAACTGGTGAGGCTAAAAATTACAGGGACTGCTAAACATGAGGTGGCACAGAGGGATCACCCAGGGGACAACAAGCAGGATTTTCTTCCTCACTGAATGACTGCACTGAGTCCCCACAGTGCTCACAGCTCACTGAGAAAAGCTTAGAGCTGTATGAGACAACATGATCAGAAATTCTTCCTCTGTGAATCCTAAATATTTACAGCAATGTGCTTGACATTCTGGTTTGCTGAAAACCATCATAAGCCCAGAAAATTCTGAGGCAAAGCAGAGCAGTGGTGGAGGAAGCTGTGGGGGAAGGGAGGCCCTTCTCAGAGCATCCCCAGCTGAGCACAAGCACACACTGTACCATTTGGGAGGCAACTTTATGTGCTCTTAGTAGTAGATTAATGAATGTAATTACCTAACATTGTGGCTGTGAATGCTGCAAAACTGTAATTTATAGTGTGCTGTAAAGTTCTAATGTGTTTTTATGTCCATAAGCTGCTTAACCATAATCTAATGCATTTGTACACGAGCACCCTCCTAAGTGGCTCTCGGATCAGCAGCGAGCGCGAGTTCCCCTCGCTGCACACTCCTGCTCTGTGTCCTGATCCACCAACCTCTCCTGCTGGCAGCTGAGGAGGAGCAGCTGCTAAAGGGATGGATGATTTTAAGTCCAGAGGCAAGAACTTCTTTCCTTCCTTCCTTCCTTCCTGGGTGGCCAGAGCTGCAGTGTGGTACAGAGAGGAGAGAGCACATGCTGGGTGTTTGTTGTATTTGCAGGGAATACCCCAATGAAGGAAGGAATGATGAATCTGACTCCATGTTCTCAGAAGGCTAATTTATTATTTTATCATATTATATTATAGTAAAGAATACTGAACTAAACTATACTAAAGAATACAGAAAGGATACTTACACAATGCTAAAAAGATAATAATGAAAACTCTCGCCAGAGTCCTGACCCAGCTTGGCCCTGATTGGCCAAAGAGTGAAAACAGCTCACAGCAGAATCCAATCGAACAATCACCTGTGGGTAAACAATCTCCAAACACATTCCACATGAGCACAACACAGGAGAAGCGAATGAGAGAAGAATTGTTTTCCTTTTCTCTGAGGCTTCTCAGCTTCCCAAGAGAAAAATCCTGGCTGAAGGGATTTTCCAGAGAACGTGAATGCCACAGGTGGGGGTCCCTGTGAGGGGTGGGATGGAGAGCCAGGACTCAGCCCCACCTCACTCCTGCACAGCCAGGACACCAGGACATCCTGGGACAGCACTCACAGGAACTGTCTCCGACAAACCCTTCCCCTTCTCTCAGTTTCAGCTGCTCTGCTCTTCCTGCGGCAGGACCCTGTGGTCACTTCAGTTCTTCTCTGCTCCAAGAGGAGGGATGTGGCCAGGACTCCTGAAGTATGTGCTTATTGTTGCCACTAACTAATTTAGGCAAACCATTTAACTTCTTTATGCCCTTGCTTAACCATCTGTAAAATGGGACTAATAATAAACCTCAGAGGGATTTAGTTAGACTTAATTAAATGGTTTGTAAAGTGCTTTGAGATTCTCAGGAGAAATGTGTTGTGCAAGTGCAAATTATTTTACTGTTACAGTGCTTTCTACTTTCAACACAGTTAAATATTAATGATCCAGTCCTCCTAATGCCCAATGATACAACTTTCCTGAACAGTAATTTTCTCAACTAAAAAGACACAGGACCTGGTAGTAGAACATCAAAAAACTTTCTTTGTTATTCATTCATAAGTAGTCTGAAACAGCAGATAAGAGCAAATATTTTAATCTGTATCAAACCAAAGATGGGGATCCCAAATGCCTGTGCTGCACATGGAGGCAGTTCAGAGCCAAAACAATGCCAATTAAATCACCAAATCAGTGCTCCTACTGCACACTGCCAGAGACGCAGGGAGGAAATCAGCATCAATGCTGATACATAATAAATGCCTTTGCTGGTTAAAAGGGTACCATGGCATGAGTGACGTGATTAACATTCAATTAACAGCTCCACGGTGGCAGTAGAACATCAATGCCCTGTTAGTGAGAGTGTTACAGCTCCAGGGGCCAGGGGAGAGAACACCCTGGATTTTCAATAAGGTTTGTCTATTGTGATCCCATAAAAACGATCTGAAAGCTGCCTGCAGGCAAAAAAAAACAACCAGCCATGATTCCTCCTCTTTTGTCAGCTTTTCCAGGCCAACTTAAAAGGAGAAAAATTTAAAAAAATTGACTGGTGACTTGGGGTCTGAGGAGCTGGGTGAATGTGACCTGGTTTGCCAACCCTGCTGAGCCTCCACCCGCAGCAAACTCAGCCATAGGAGCAGCAGCGAAAAAAACCACAAACACTTCCTCCCTAAAAATATTTAGGATACAAAATCACAAAACAAACTGTAACTGTAACCACTCCAACTAAAGACAAATCCAAAAACACTAAATGAAGTGCAGCAACTACTAAAAACTCTAAAACTTCATCCACTATTAAACATTTCAAACCAAAACTTAGGTCCTCTAGCAAATCTATTAAAGAAAAACACAGCTTTAAACTCACCACAGAAATTCAACAAAAAGCCCAAATTCTTTAAATAAAGTAATGTGAGCCATCCAATCACGCCAAGCTCATCAGTATAATCCTAATTTATCCTTTTTGTTTGCAGTTTTAGGGGAGAGTCCACAGCTGCATGGTCTAACCAAACTCTGAACTCTCCCCTCCCCAGGACGTGGCAGAATCTCCTAAAACTGAACCCCAAATCACCACTGACAAGTGTTTTCTTAATATTTTTCAGTATTTACTTAAAATATTGTAGCGGTTTTGGTTCACTAATTTAAGATTTTGATAATTTTGAATTTTTTTGGCTAATTATTAATGAGTGTGGGGGGTTTCAGTGCTGGTTAATCACTATGTACTCACTTCTTATTGTGAGGTAGGATTAGGAGAAAGGCAATGGAGGCTCGAAACTTTAAAAGGGTATAAAGAAAAATTTATTAACAGTAACTAAAAGAAAGAGTAAAAAGAATTAGAACAAAAGTTTTAGATTTTTTCTCTTTTCCTTACTTCTCTTTTCTCACTGAAAATGTAAAGAAATAAAATTTTAGTCTGTTTACTACATTTAAAATAGTTTTTTCTACTAATAATATATCAGAAGCCAAATCAAACATTAAAGCAAAAAAAAGCAATTCCAAATTTGAAGACATTAAGTTTCCACACACAACCTCAGGTGGTCTCCACTTAGAACTGTGGTGTGGTGTGATTTTTAATTATATGGTGAACTCTGATATTTCTATTTGATCTTCAATAATAATGACATAACAAAGATACACAATCTGTTGATAATTAAGTCAAAGGTTTTTGCCATCCCTAAGTACTACAAAGTGAGCCTATCTAAAGAAAGCTGATTAAAAAGCACTTCTAATTTACTTATATTACAGAGCCTAAAAATAATTAAAAGTGCAAAGAAAAAAAAAAAAAGCCAAGGAAAAAGAAATCACAAAAAAATAGAAGAATCATCATCGTGCCAGATGAAAAATCCCCTCCCTTTGCACCAGAGTATAAGGATACAAATACAAACTAAGGATACAGCAGGTAGGAATGTAGCAAATAGAAATGTGTGGTTTTGAATCATGAAGTCTTTATTTCATCTAACACAAACTCATCTCATTACTCCCTGCAACAGAAGAAACCACACCAAAGACTCTTAGGGGCCTGGGCCAGCACCAGGACTGAAACCCTGCAAACTGTTCTCATCCTGCTCATACACCGTGGGGCAAAAATTCTCATTTACTTTGGTTTTTTGTACCTCCCTCATGGATCAGGCAGGTCTCACCTACTCTGCAGAGACGCTGCCCATGGTTCCCTCAGCCCACCTGGAATCTCACACTCCCTGTGCACAAAAATCCAAAATATACACCTGGAATCTCACACTCCCTGTGTATAAATATCCAAAATATCCACCTGGAATCTCACACTCCCTGTGTATAAATATCCAAAACACACACCTGGAATCTCACACTCCCTGTGTATAAATATCCAAAATATCCACCTGGAATCTCAGACTCCCTGTGCACAAAAATCCAAAATACACACCTGGAATCTCACACTCCCTGTGCACAAAAATCCAAAATACACACCTGGAATCTCACACTCCCTGTGTATAAATATCCAAAATGTCCTCCAGAGTGGGATCAGGTAACCATGAACATTTACACAATGCCAGCCTTCCAGAAAAGCATCCCTGAGAAAGGGTTTTCCCAGCTTTCTGCAATCTCAAGGTGACCTGTGTAAATTCTGGATGCTTTCACAGCCAGGCAGAAGGGCTGTCACCACACCACAAGGTCCATCAGTGATGTCCTTTGGCTCCAAACCAGACTGGCTGAGCCAGAACTTGCCCTGAGAGATAATCCTTAAAAAAAAGCAGCTTTGAAACACAAACCAGGCATCCCCAGCCTCCAGTCCCAGGGGTCAGGGTTCTCAAGGAATCACTGCAAGTGCCCCACTGTTTATAAACCTCCTCCACTTGAGCACATGTCACACAGGCAGGCCTGTGTGCCGTCAGTGAGGAAAAGAAGAGTTGTGGCAATTTTATGTTAGTCATAATTTTAAACCCATCAACTCCAACATAAGGATTTCTATCTGTTTCAATATTTAATGTATTTTGCCTTCCAGTGTTCCTAAATTAGGGAGACATTTTATTGCTCTGGTTGACATTTTTATGAAAACTGAAACTAGGCTTCATTTTTTTAAGTGAAATTTCTCCACTTGAACAGCTAATTAGTGCTTGTGCTCACACTGGGGATGCAGGTGCAAAAACACAGACAGACCTACACACACACAGACTGCCTGGGTGGAAAGATGAATATCCTTTTGAGAATCTGGACATCCTGCACCTTTGTCACTACAGTAAATTGCAAGATTTTAACATTTTCCTACTGCTCCACAATTAAACCTACATCCATGACTGGACACTACAATCCCTGAGTCTGCATTTTTTCCTAGACAAGGATTAAAGCAGCACTTAACTACATAGACTGGCTGCCAGTTATTATAGTAATATAATCCATCTTTGCTTCCTCTTGTTTTAAAGGAGAGGTAAGCGCTCTGGCAGCCTTGAGCTCCTTCCTTTTGCCTTCACCAGCTGATTATTTTCAGAATGGAAACGCTGGCCTCAGTGGGTACCTGCAAACAGCCTGCCTGCCTGTAATGATGATCTACCTGTCTGCTGCTTCCAGGCCACCTGTTTGCAGCCTCCCAGGAAGCCTCTCAGATAGATAAAAAGCTTCCAATATTTTCTCCACATAAACTGCAACCCATCCATCAAGTTGTTTACATCACACCGAGATATTTGCACCTTTATCATTAGAGGAGCCGTCTCCAGGAATGGGATGAACACACAGACATCATAAATCTCCCCTTTTACAAGGGGACTGCATGATTTTGTTGAAGGAAATGCACCCAGCAGCATCCCAGCATCAGCCATTAAGGGGGTACCGTACAACAGAAGGGCACAAAGGCAGAATGTTTTTAAAACTGTTGCCTGTGGTATTTTCTGGGTCCCTTGTTGTAGGGAAGAAATGATGAATCTGACTCCATGTTCTTAGAAGGCTAATTTGATCTATTCTATTCTATTCTATTCTATTCTATTCTATTCTATTCTATTCTGTTATATTATATTTATTATAAAACTATTAAATATATATTTAAAACTATGCTAAAATATAAACTATACTAATATATATATAAAACTATATTAAATGTATATACTATACTATATATATAACTAAACTATACTAAAATATATATATAAAACTGTACTAAAGAATAAAGCAAGGATGCAGACAGAAAGTAGAAGATAATAATTAAAAACTTGTGTCTCTCTCCTCAGAGTCCAACACAGCCTGACCATGACTGGTCATTAAGTCAAAACAATTCACATGTTGGATAAACAATTTCCAACCACATTCCAAAGCAGCAAAACACAGGAGAAGCAAATCAGATAAATATTGTCTTCCTTTTTGTCTGAGGCTTCTCAGTTTCCCAGGAGAGTGATCCTGGGCAAGAGATTTTTCAGAAAATATGATGGTAACAGTCACCCTGTGCTTCTAAGCCTTCTGATATTTACATTTTTGTAATGGAGTTTCTCATGCACTTTTCATGTAACTAATGATTGTTTTGCATTCCTTTCTGGAGGAGGAGGGAATTGATGGGCTGTTGGTTTGACCAGTGTGGTTGGAGAGGTGGCAATTTCATCCTCCAATCCATGGTCACTTTTGGAATTCTATAAATATCGAGGTCTGGAAATAACCTGCCTTTTTTTGCCTTGGACACCTCAGAGTGTGATTGTCGTTCATTTTGTGTCCTGTTGTGACATAAAACACAACCAGAATGCTCAGAGAGGACACAGTGGGCTCTACAGCAGTGGTGCTTTGCTTGTGCCATCCCACAAGCACTCTTAAGGCCAGGCAGCTTCTGCCAAGATTTTTAACCACCTACAAACCTGTCTGCCTGTGGATGTTTCCTGTGAACACAGCCAGGGCATGGCAATTGGAATCTCACAGCAATTAACATTCTGCTGCAGTAAACACGATCTGTCAAACTGGGGAACATGCCCAGGCTCTGAAGGCTCTGAAGGATGAGGCACAGCAGCCCAGCAGCTCTGTCCTCAGGCAGAGATGTCATCTGTCCAGCCAGCCCCTGCCACCAGGAGACAGCACCGGGAAGGGAAATGTTCATCCCTTGGTGGGAATGGATGGGCACAGCTCTGCAGGAATCCCCTTTTGTGCAAACCCAGGGCACTGGGAATATTTCCCTGTCTGCTCTGGGGTGCCCTGACCCCCAGGGGAGCACTGACTTTGACCCTCATTCATGGAGAAAGTTTCCTAAACTCCAGAAGAGACTGGAATCCACAAAAGTGTGAAATAGATTACAGAGAGTAGTGTAGGTGTGTCACTTGGTGAGAAATTGAGGTTTTGGAATTTTTAGTATGTTGTGGATGGCAGCAAGATGGAGGGCACAGGGTGTTATCCTGGGCTGCTTCTTCATGCTGCTTCTTCCTTCTTCTTCATGGGTTTGGGTGGCATTTTGTAATTGGGTGGAAAAGTCTGCACTGGGAGCTCTTTGGGATCAGTTGTTGGGTTAAAAGGGAAAATAATCCAGGTGTCAGTTCCTAATTGGATAGTTCAGTCTTAAAAGCCCTTGTACCAAGAGATTGTTGGCCATTTTGTGCCTTCTAATGAAAAACTGATGAACTCACAGCAGTGAGACTGGTTTACTGATAAGGAATAATAAACACCTGAGTCTGAACATGAACTACTGTCTGGAGTGCCTTCAGTCCAGACCCAGGGAAACCCACAGCTGGCACCCCCACACCCCTTCACACAAAGCTGCTCTGACATCGTGCCAGGCTGTACCTGTCCTGGGTCACAGCCCCACAGGGACTCAGCAGCTCTGCCCCAACCATCCCCCAAAGGAATGGAGTAAGAAGTGGCAGAGGAACCTGGGAAGATCATCAGCAACACCTCAAAAAGCTGTCAAAAAAGGAGGGGGCAGGTGTGAGGGGACTGAAAGACAGCTCATGTGTGAATCAAGTCTGAATGACACCCCAAATGCAAAAAGAATCCATGCTGTGATCTGCTCAGCGTGGGGAAGAGAAGTGTCCACCCAGTGAGACAAGTATCCCAAAGGGACCTCCTGTGGATTTGCTTTGAAAACTGCTTTCCTGTTTATCTGCCAAAACAAATAAGGACAGCCAGAGTTTGCTGTGGTAAACATCTTTGCTCTTCTTGAGACAAATTCTCTCACAGAGTAATAATTTCTTTTTAATTGCTGCATTTAGACAAAATAAACCACTTGAGAAAAAGAGGACGTGCAAAAATAACAACAGACTTGAAATGAAGTCTGGACCTTCACTTGAGCTACAGAATTAAAAGCAGATTAGAGTCGGTGTGCAGAGTTATTAGAGCAATACATGAACTACCAAAGACAACCAGAGCAGGATTTGCTGTGTCCCTGCAGTGTCCCTTTGCTGTACCCACCCTGTGCAGGGACCATGGGCTGGGATTTGGCTCATTTTCACACCCAGGGTTCTGTGTGAGAACTGCAGATCCCAAACCTCACAAAAGTTCCACCACTAGACGGGAATAGGTGCAATTGCTGATCTTAGAAGGCTGAAATACAATAAATAACTGCTTAGCCCACTGAAAAATAAACCAAGCACAAGATCTTTCCCCCACCCCTTTATAAATACAACTACATATAAAATTACAGCATTTGCTATTTCAGCGGGAATGCTTTTAGCCACAAGAAGCTGAAGAGGTAGGAGAGGATTTCAGGAAGAAGTAACAGCTTTTATGAGCCCCACTGATATGTGGGGAAGAAGAGAGGAGCTTCTGGGCACACACAGCCTGGTGAGGCTGGGGCAGCTCAAGGCCTGCTGAGTTCGCCCAGATGCCAAATAACGAGGGCTCAGGATCAGTCAAATGTGATGGGCAGAGACCCTGCATCCTGGGAGAAAGAGAAAGACATTTCCTCCAGTTCCAGTTCCTTTTCCTTCCAAAAGCCAGCCATGTCCTGAACAGCACAGACAATAACCCCCCAGCAGGTAACCCTGCCCTTGAAAGCATCTCTGGTTCTTCCCAAGGCTCTCACTGGAACGGTGATAAGCAGAATGATAAAGCCCAAACACACAAATGTCAATGCAAGGCAGCTCAGGGAAGAGGATAAGGCTTTCTGTCAAAGTGCTTCCTTCCCTTTCTTCTCTTTATCAGCTGCTCTGCCCCATGCTCAGTTTGTTCCTGAATGTTCACAGCACCAAACAGGCAGGGAGGGAGAGGAATCATTGGCAGAGAGGCAAAGGAATAATTCCTATCAGTGACAAACTCCAAGATCATTGATTGCCCCTCTCTACAGGCTGTGTGGAAACCAGCTGGAAGAGCTAAGGAAGGAATGGAATTCTGCTGTTAGAAAAACAAGTTTTAATGAGATGCACCTAAGGACTCACCTCTGATAAGCCATTTGTGGATAGGCAAGCCCAAACTGAGTTTTGTATTTGCAGGAAAACATGAAAAATTCAGTTTCACTAGAGACCATTCTGGCCAGTTTAACAAACTGGTAACAGGCAGGGTTTTATGAAGTCCCTGTGCTCAACAGCTCTGTGCTGGCATCTGAGGTCACAAATTGCCTCTCTTGAATCTACAGGGCTCTGGTTTTTTTGTGGCACTGACATTTTCCTTTCAAGCATATCAGTTCTTCCTTCATTTCAAATGCTGGTTGCTCATTTTATCTGCCCTTTAAGTGTTTAAAAAGATTCAAACTGGATTGAGAAAAAAAAAATCAAACCCAAAGCCCCACAGTCTTCTGGATTTATGTGTTTTTCTGATGTGTTTGCCATGCTGTAACCAATCAGATAAGCTCCTTAGTTCCCTCCAGTGATGGATTATTGAGTTTTTATTTATGTTTCTCCTTGTTTAGCCTCCCAAGCACCAATACACTTGTACCAATGTCTCAGCTTCAACTCCCATTAAGGAAAGAAAGAGCCGGCAAATGTGATCAGCCTTGGAGATTTTCCAGAGTCAGAGTGCTCCTGAGCCCTGTCCTCTGCTCTCAGTGCATTTGGCTCTGGCTTTGCTCTCTTCCCAGCCCTGCTCCCCAGCATGGGTTCAATACAGCCTGCAGGTCACTCACTGCATTTCACAGCCACTTGCAGACATCTGACAGACAGGAGGAAAATAAAGAAAAACAGCGCTGAGCAATGAAGGTCAGAGATAAGTTCAGGACCGATAAAGGCTGTGATCTCCACCTCCCAAGTGCTGTACAAAGTGTCCCTCCTGATCTTCACTTACTGAGCTTTTCTTTCCCCTCCCAGGGCAGGAAAGCACTTTTAGCCTAATGGTCTGCTTCAAAATCAACACACTGTGGGTTTCTTCTCGTGGAAGGATTCCAACTCTCATACTTAAAGTCAATCTTAATATACTTGTCTATTTTAATTGCTACAGAATTGTTCTCCAAAGCACTGCATCTCAACAAACTCACTGTAGAAGTCTGAAGATATTTGTGGTGATAACAGAATGATGATCTCCTTCCAGGTAAGGGTCAGTCCCCTTGCCAAAAAATTTAGCTTTGCAGAAGGGTGGAGAATTAATTGCTGAACAGCTCCTGGCACCAATTAAACCTTTCTTGTACTCAGGAGCAGCCTGAGCTGCCATCAGGCAACCTGGACTGATCCTCAGCCAGAGCTTGTTGAGATTTTCCCTACCTGAGGAGCACATTCCATCAATACAAAGTCTGAAAAGTTCAATTGGAAACGCTGGTTTATCTTCTGGGGGTTCATTCCTGGTACAAGTTAGCTCACCTGTGGCTGAGCTGGGAATTTTCCCCACATCAGATAAGAGAACAGGCAGAGCAATGTGTAGGGAGCAGAACTCCTGAGCTGGAAACCACTGGCGCTGCCTGCACAGAAGAAACAGAAAATGCCCACAGAGTGTAACCTGCTGGAATTCAAGGTTAGAATTCAAGGTGATCCCAGATCTCACAGCTCTGCAGTGCAGGGAAGATGGATGATGAAGCCAAGCCTGGCCCAGACTGTGCCCTGTGGCAGTGACACTGCCCAGGCACACACCTGCAGCACGAGCTGTGCCAGCCCCACCACCTGGTGCCACCACAAAACCTGGGCTCTTCTGCCTGCTGGGGGCTGGGACCAAAGCATGAGCAGCAGTTTGCTGTCACCTGTGCAGGCCTGTCCTCCCCTGCCCTCTGCAGTGTTTATTTCTCTATGGACCAGTACCTATGGTCATGTTTTGTCACATTCATCATCAGAGCGTCACTGAGTTCAGCTCAGCACTGACAGGCTCCCAAAAGAAAGCAAAAACCAGTTTTAACAGAATTTTACCTGTCCCCTGCTATAGAAGGAATGTGATAACACTGCAGAGCTCCATGCTAGGGATTCACCACTGCACAACAACCAGAGATTCCTGACACAACTGCTGACTGGAACCCACCAAGACAAACACAACATTTTCAAGGTCCTAACACCTGCTGAATGCATTGCAGACACCTTACAAGGCTCACAGGAAACATGCCTAATGCCAACATCCACTGCTATGACAAGCCACTTGATTTCTCCAATTCAGTGTGCTCCCAAGTGGTGAGTAACATCTGTGAAGAACAAACATTAAGAAGATATTACTCACTCAGCAAAAAAATCCATTTCCTCTCCAGTGCATGGGATTGCACTACACATTTCACAGAATTAGTTTACCATAGAAGACAGCAAATCAACTATAAACCAACTTGTTCACATGGCCCATGTGGGACTGAGAGAAGAGCTCTCAGTTCCAGTCTTTCAATCAGATGCACACATGATCAAAGCAAGGCTTCTGTGGCTTAGGGGCAGGAAAAACACCCTTGCTCTAATGGAAACTACACATTTAGAGTAAAAAAGAATGAAACACACAGAGAATTCACTCATCCTCACACTCATCCTCACAAAGCAAACTCCTCTCTCAAACTTCTCCACATCCCTAGGATACTTTAACCCTTTAATCCACTGCCTAAGCATAACCAACTTCCTCAATGGAGGACAAAACATTGCCTCCCACCTAACTGACCTCTCCTGATACAAAATACTAGGCCCAGAAGGACTAGCCAACCTGCAACTCATAGCAACCAAAGCTGCCACCACCCTCCACTCCAGCCTAATCAAAGCTTACTTAGGATCATTCGCCTTATCCACCCTCATCATTTCCTCTCCAGTGCATGGGATTGCTCCACACATTTCACAGAATTAGCTTACCATAGAAGACAGCAAATCAACTTGTTCACATGGCCCATGTGGGACTGAGAGAAGAGCTCTCAGTTCCAGTCTTTCAATCAGATGCACACATGATCAAAGCAAGGCTTCTGTGGCTTAGGGGCTGGTAAAACACCCTTGCTCTTATGGAAACTACACATTTAGAGTAAAAAAGGATGAAACACACAGAGAAGTCCCTTTGAATTTGCACACTCCTGAATTCAGTCACTCTGGCTGGTGCCCAGCTGTCCCACACAGGTCAGTTTTGGGGCTGGATGAACAGCCCAGCACTGCAGCCCTTGGCTGAGGGAGCAGTGCAAATACAGGACACAGAGCAGCAGCAATGACCAGCCAGTGCAAGTTCACACTGCATCTGCTTCCACCTCTGGTACTTGTTTCCATCCTACAGAGATGTTAAGGCAAACATATTCCAAGGCAGGAAATGGGTTAAAGGCCAGAGCTGAGGAAAAATGAACCCTGTTTTTCTTAACACTGAACTTGTCAATTCACAGTGAGGACTAACAGCAGTGCCTCAATGTCTGCAGCTGGATTCCAGCTCAATCACTGACATTTTAGGATTGACCAATGCCTGCTTGCAGTCTTGGATCACAAGGGAAAAGCAAGAAGGGAGCAAGGCAAGCAAACTATTATTGCCAAAAACATGCAAAATATCTGAGTTGTTCACTTGTATGAGGACTGTCTTTTCTTGAAAAGCCAAGAGTCCAAGTCCCAGTTAAGAAATCCAAACACCTTGGATGACTGAGCCTGAAAATCATTCAGATATTCGTTATTATTGTGTAGGACAGGCTGAGACAACTGTATTTAGTGCTCAAAACAGCCAACAAATTGAGCAAAGTCACCACAGAGAGGGGAGAAGGGAATGACTGGATGGACACGTGTGTGAGCTTAGTTTGTATTCAGCCATGTCAGCTCTCTTTGCACAACAGAGAGAAGTGAGTTTTAGGAGCAAAATGAACCATGAAAGGTGGCAGGTTTGTCTCTAGTGGCCACAAGGGGCCAGAAATTCAAAGGTGTGAACATGACCTTGTCATCAACAGCTATTAAGCAGACAAATGCAGCTAAAGGTTTATCAAAACAGAGACACTGCCCTACATGTCCCCTGGCAGCAGCAGTGAACTCTTCTTAAATAACCTTCTGTTGAAGATTTGGGAAAACCTGTTAGTACATTACACTTTGCAGTGCTTTAAGTAGGGCTTTTGTTTCAAGTGACACTTCTTGCCTTCCCCTTCAGCTGTGCAGAGTTTTTACAAGGAACCACAAAGGTGCTGCAGGGCTCTGGCTGGGATCAGTGGCTGACATTTTCCAGGGGACACAGCTGGAATTCAGGGGACAGCAGCTGGAACTGCTGCAGTTCCAGCACTGGAAACAGTCTGAACCTACACTCACCAAGAAAAGACAAGATCAAAAATGATGTAAGGCTCAGAAAATAACAATATGAGAGAAAATGTGGCACCCACCCTTTCTAACAGTCACATTTCTGCCCAGCACATGCTCTCACTAGCCACACACGGACCCTGGGGTGCAGGGACATGTCCTACCTACATCACACCAGGTTTTCACTGCTTCTCCAGTTCCAGGCTCACAGTGCCACTGCAAGAGCCAGAGGGGAGACTCTGATTAACCAGAAATCAAAAAGAAGCAGCAAAATTAAAAAGGAAAGCTGTAAACCAGCACTGGAGACAAATGGTGAGCAGAGGCCCAGCCCAGATGATGCTTGGGCTTCCTCCTCCCCTCCAACATGTTTGAGATGTGCCCCAGGACCAACACAACACTGACAGGCTATTGCAGCTTCTGGAAGACACTGAGGATGGCTGGTCTGCAGAAAGCTTCCCATCTCTCTTTCTCAATTTTTTTAAACTCCTCTCCATAATTTTTAATGATATGAAAAGAGCAAGATAGGCAGATCCATCCTACTCCTCCTGCCCATAAATTATGTGCACTTTCCAGTGTAGCACTGTGTTGCTGTTCATTTCTAATCTCTCTTTCCATTAAGACCAAAGTGCCCTCACAAATACTGGAGTGTGTGACCAGACCTGACCATGGAATCAGGGCAGCTTTCCTCCCACCATCTCCATGAAGCAGCTGAGAGCAGACCCCTGTTAGCCAGGACAGGCCAGAACCCCAGCTTCTGCTCAGCCACAGCCAGAATGGAATCCAGCATTGGAAACTGGAAGGATTTTCATGCTGGTTCAAAAGAAAGTCAAATCCAGTACAGTTCTCTGCTTTCCTTCATTTCTCAACATGCATGTGGTCATGCCCATGGATTCAATGCACATCTGTTACAAAGCAGATCAACTGCACAGCCTCTTTCTTCCCTCTCTCTTCTGCTTCCATGCAGAAAATTAAAGATTGGAGGGTTCACAGTCTATACTAAAACCACTGGCTCAGATGATGAGGGAATCACTTCTTTTGGAGGATTAACCTGGAATAGATGGCAAAGGAATGCAATTACTTTTTTGGTTTCGGTGGCATTAAGCACAAAGAGTACCCTCAGTTTAGGAAGCTTAGCGGTATCAAAACTCAGTTGATGATAAAGAGAATTAAGAAAAACCATAACACGAGACCAGCTTCCACAGAAATCTGCAGCTGTGCAAAGAGAAGCCTAAAGCTGCTGTGATCAGCTCAGGAGGCAGTGATGGGGCCATCTCCACCCTGCAGTGCTGGCACAGGCAGCTGAGGAAAAATGGAAAAGTGTGGTGTCCTTGCATAGAAAACACAGAAAAACATATCCCAGTATGGGGGGGGGTTCAGTCAGGAGCTCAGAGAAGAGCCAGGAAACTGAGAACAAGGAGGATGAGCTGGGTGTCAAGTGTGCACCTCAAAGTCCTCAATGAAAGAAGAGGGAAGGTAAAAGCAAGGACAGGTTACAGATCCACAGGGAATGGAGGATGAACAGAGAATAAAATGACTGGAAAAACAAGAAAACTATGAATAAAAACACATGATGGACACAGAGGAACTGTAAGTCACTTCAGGAGGCTGAAAATGGCCAAGAGAGGTGAAAGGAAGGGATTGCAAAGCTCTAGGAGGCCTTAAGCAACAGCACTGGCAAGCAAGAGCTTAAGGAGAAGCCTTAAACAGCCTTGAGCAAACAGCCAGAGCAGCCTAAGGAAGCCCTGGGGCAGCAGAGGGTCTGGGGAGCCGTGGAGGAGCCTGCAGAGGAACAGGGAAACAGCACAAATCAGGGCAGGGACAGAAGGGAGGGGCTGCTGAGAACCCGAGCTGAGAGGAGCAAGCAGCCCGGGGCACAGGAGGCTCCCAAAGCCCAGGTGCAGTTATAATATTTTATGAAAAAGCCTTTTCCTCCTGAGAAGCTGAGAGGCCTCAGGAACAAAATGTAAACAATGGTTATCTGCTGCTGTGGAATGCAACAGGTGGATCTGTAATTGGTCTCATGTGGTTGTTTCTAATTAATGGCCAATCACAGTCCAGCTGGCTCGGACTCTCTGTCAGAGCCACAAGCCTTTGTTATCATTCCTTCTTTTTGTATCCTTAGCTAGCCTTCTGATGAAATCCTTTCTTCTATTCTTTTAGTATAGTTTTAATATAATATTTATAATAAAATAATAAATCAAGCCTTCTGAAACATGGAGTCAGATCCTTGTCTCTTCCCTCATCCTCAGACCCCTGTGAACACTGTCACACCCAGGACAGCAGTGGGGCTGAGGGGCCTCCAAAAGGCACCAGGCACAGGATGGCTGCACAAACAGGACAAGAAATCCACCCTGCTGTGCTGCCCCTGCACAGAGATCCCTGCCAGCTGCTGCCCAAAGCAGGAATTAGCTGTTTTAGCAGGTAATCCATAGCAGGTCATGGAAAGAGAAATGTCTTATTGACTCTCAGCTGCTGTTCACCTTCACATTCCCACGGCAAGGAGATGTGTGTAAATGTTTAATAGTGAGAGCCAATATTCATGGAAACAAACTGGAGCAAAGCATCCCTGTCAGAGTGGCAGGAACTGCAGCTGCCTGTGTGTGAGCACAGGGCAGCCCCATCACCAGCACGGCTTCACATTTCATTTCTCCCCAGCCACTTTTAACAAGAAACAAGAAAATATTCCAAAAGAGGCAGCCACATCTAGAGCTAAGGACTACAGTTTGTAGAGGCTGTTTGCAAGCACCAGGCAAAGGTTCAGCTGTGGGTTTCTCTGACTGAACTGCCCAGCAGAGCATATTCAAGGTGAGCAAACACTGTGATGCAGAGCGTTCCTGGGGCTGCCTCCCAACCTGGCCAACCTGAATTCATGGCTCCTCTCCACCAGCAACCTTGAAGAGAAAAACCTCCTGTTTTTACATGCAAGAACTCTGCCTCTGTTATGGAATCCACGAGCCACTGTGAGGTCCTGATCCAGCAGTGCTGCTCTGAGGCCATCAGCACCCTGCTGAGGTAAATACCAGTAAAAAACCCAGCATTTAACATACCTGTCAAAGGCAGCAGTCAGGCAGAGGCCTCAGAAGCCAGTAAGAGACAGAAAAACCCACAGAATCAAATTTATTAGTCATGTGATTTCTGAGGACCACTGTAGGCTTTAATGGACGCTGACACACTGACAATCAAGACTAAGGAGTTAGCCCAAAACAGAGGGGGCTTCTGCTTCCTTTTGTTCGTTTGTAAGGACCATCTCAGCTTAAGTAAATCAGCCAAAAATCCAGCACAAACACCAGCACACAGAAGAACATCACACTGAGAACAAGGAGGATGAGCTGGGTGTCAAGTGTGCACCTCAAAGTCCTCACTGAAGGAAGAGGGAAGGTAAAAGCAAAGACAGGTTACAGATGCACAGGGAATGGAGGACGAGGAGAAAATAAAATGGCTGGAGAAAGAAAAAACATGAAGAAAAATATGTGATGAACACAGAGGAACTCTAAGTTACTGTAGGAGGCTGAAAATGGCTTAGCACCTTTCTAGAGGAAATACAAACCTCTACTTGCTTACACAAATTACAAACCACTACCTCTGACACAAATTTCAGGCAGAGGCAAGGTTCCACGTGGATTGAGAAGCAGGAAGGACATCTCCCAGAGCTCCAAAGCTCAGAGCCAGGCAGGGCTGTCTCATACCCCTGCAGAACAGGAGCAAACTCCTTGGAGTAGAACCCTTTCAGAGGTTTTCCCCTAAATTTGCCCTGAACCAGGACAGCTTTCCTTCCATCTCCATGAAGCAGTTGAGACCAGATCCTGTCAGCCTGGACAAGCCAGGGCTCTTTCTTCCTTTTCCCAGGAGTGGGTCATTATTGCTTTCCTCCGTAGTGAATCCCAGCTGGAAGCACTCACACATCCTTGCTCTGTGGAGCCTCTGCTCTTAGATTTTACCAGCCATGAAACTGCTGGGACCAACACTCTCCCTTCACCTCAGGCTGAAGAGTCATCCCAGCAGAAAAGGATTCACTCCTTGTGGTGGCACAAAACTTTCTCATCCCTTTTGTGGGATGCTAGAGGGATCTGTGGGACCACAGACCAAAGAAAGGGGAGTACCCAGTTAACACCCTTCCCACTATGCTTTTAGCTAATTCTACAGGGGGAAAATGGCATTTTTAAGCTCTGGCATCTGCCAATTCTTACTTGACAAACTATTTGCAGGTATGGCAAAACATATCACTGCCTTGCTGTGAACATCATGTAAGGACTCACTTTTTAACTCAATATATGAGCAGATTTTCAGCTTCCAAATTCAGTTTGCTATTCCTCACAGACAGACTTACTAGATTTCCTTTCTTTCCTGCATTCAACCCCATGAAATGTGCAGTACTTTAAAACACCATCACTTAATACTAGATTTTAAGTATATGGTAACTAGAGATGTATAAAAGAGAGTTTTAAAGAGTCCCTCCAAAACAAAGCACTACATTTTTGTATGCCATCTGATAACTATGTGAACTATCAAGCATTTAAGCCTTGGCTGTAATTTCAGAAGAGCTACATATAAAACCTTATTTACAACTGGGTCTTTCCTTTCTCGTTCCCCACTGAGTCATCCTGGTCTGTTTAGTCCTTAGAGGGGCTGTGCATGAGAGACAGCATTGAAAATGCATGATTTCAAA
>NW_005054381.1:1346525-1350218 GCF_000277835.1 Geospiza fortis | reverse complement strand
ATATTTTTATATATTATATATATATATGTTATATATTATGTTTTAAACACACACATCTATATCTATATATATAAATATATAAATATATGTATACACAAAAAACCCATAAGCCATAAGTCTGCACTCATTCATACCATGATTCCTGCCAGGCAAAACCTGAAAACGGTTTTGAAATGAAATATGTATTTTCATACAAATCACTGGAAAAGAGACCAGAGCCACAACATTGCCTTCTGAATGTTCCAAAAAGGGGCCTCATCAGAGTAATCATTTCACAGTATGGACCTGTGTGTAAACTACTAATAATGGGGGCTTTTAACACTGATTAATTTACTATGAAAAGTGCATTTAACTTTACTATATTTACTATAGAATATAGTATTATACTGTATTTACTATAGAAAGTGTATTTATCTTGCTATCTCTGGTACATTATTAGAAGGCACCATCCAGCTTCATATGCTGTGTGTGATTTCAGAGATCACAGGCTAGAAATGATGTATTAGTGACATACACACACTCCTTGTGACTTGGTGATGTTCAGTGACCCCCATTGCAACCATCAGCAGATAAGCTCAGCACCAGAAGCACAAACTTGCACCTTAAACTGTAAAAACCACTTTTTGGACAAGGAACCACAACAGCCCAACTTTCCAGCGGGCCAAGAAGAGCAGAGGTCCCTGGAGATGGACCTGTGCCGTGCCAAGATGTCAGCCCCTTGGCCAAAATGCCTGGGACGGGGTGCTGAGGGTTCACTGAGTGATGCCTTGTGAAGGCTGACCTAGAACAGAGACTAGATGGAGTTAAAGAATAAAGTAGGTATGTGGGTATGACAGTCTGGCCAGAGACAGAGAAAGCTAGATGAGCTTTCCCATGAATTGGTCTGGGAATTTTAGGGAGGCAGAGAGAAAGAATGGTAAACAAATGGTAAACTATCTGGAGGTGGTGTTTTGAACAAGATGTTTTACCAAAGGGTGTCTTCATTCTGACTTCTGTGTGTTCTTTTTTTCATCTTGTAAGTTAATAAAGTTCTTTCCTTTATTCCTAAGCTTGAGCCTGCTTTGCTCTATTTCTGGTCACATCTCACAGCAGACACTAGGGAGAATATATTTTCATGGGGGCACTGGCATTGTGCCAGCATCAAACCATGACATTAGCCAATCATGTGAAATGTGTTGATTAAATGACCAATCGGGTCCCCCTGTATCAGAACAGTGTAAAAAAGAAGGGGTCCCAATAAAGAGGCTTCTAGACTCTTAGCCTGACCTAGAGTCTGTGTCACTTATCCATTCCTGACTCAACGGTGACATAGGGATTTATTAGGAGGACTCAATGGATCCACCTTGTGTGGTGCTGTTTGCAGGTCCCCAGGACAAGGGAAGAGATAAGAATCTTGACTCCATGTTTCAGAAGGCTGATTTATTATTTTATGATATATATTATATTAAAAGAAAATTATACACTAAAATTACACTAAAGAAAGAGAAAAAGGATTTCATCAGAAGGCTAGCAAAGAAGGGAAAGAATGATAATAAAATCTTGTAACTGACCAGAGTCCTGACACAGCTGGACCTGTGATTGGTCATCAAGTAGAAACAATTCACATGAGACCAATCAAAGATGCACCTCCTGGTAAACCCTCTCCAGACCAAATTCCACAGCCATCAGATAGTTATCATTTACATTTCATTTCTGAGGCCTCTCAGCCTCTCAGCAGAAAAATCCTAGCGAAAGGATTTTCATAAAATATGTCAGTGACAACCTTGGGCAGCACAAGAGCCCAGCCAGGTGAACCCAAAATGGTCACAAAATGCACAACCACTCAGGGGGTCTCACACTTTTATAAGTTCTGCTCCATTTGCGTATTGGAGTTAATTGCCCATTACAGCTTTAGGTTATGAAATCCCATCCTTGCTTTTCTCTCTTCAGCCCACATTGTTTGTGCTCTTGGGCCTGAGATTTGGATCATTTGTCCTTGGTCCCCAGCTGGAGCAGGAATTGTTTTGTCTCCCTGCTCTGTGCACAGAGCTCACCATCCCCTAAAGTGAAGCCCAGACCCACCCACTAAAGCAGCACAGAATGTGAAAAATATAAAAGCTGAACCTGAGGCATCATGAGCAGCCGCTCTGCACGGAGGCACCGCTCAGCAGCAGCAGCAGCAGCGCTGTGCAGGTTGGGGAGAGGCACCTCCTGTAAATGTCACTGGGTTTCTAAAGGTTAAGTAAGCATCTTGAGAAAGGCCTTCGTGCTCCTGTGCTCCACCTCAGTGCAGGCTGATAAAGGATTATTGAAAAAGGAAAAAATAAAAAAGCCTGCAAACAGATAAAAAGCTCATGGGTTGGTGTTGAACAATTGAATTTTTCTGTACCCAGCTACAGTAGTAGATTGCCAATGGCAGATTACCATTATTAATTATTAGAGCAAAGTATTAAAGACTGTTTTGCTTAATTAATGATCTCATCTACAGATGAGTGGTAATTCATATACATAACTGTTTTTTAAATCTATGGCAGCTTCCCTTGGAGTGCCCTCTGAAACATCTGCCCTTGAGGTCAGAATTAGTGACAGCTGTGGGGTCACCAGCAGCTCGGTGAGTCAAACATGGAGACAAGCTCCAAACTTGGTGAGAGCTCTGTGCTGTACCATGGGCTCTATTACTGCTGTTATTTGAAGGGAAGCAGACTGGAAAAGCAAGAACCAAGAAATAGTGAAGCCCAGCCTCAGCTGGACACTCTCCTGGCTCACTGCAGGAGCACCAACACCTTCTTCCCTCACAGGAGTTTGGTTTGGTGTCACACACAGCACCCAGGGTGAGAAAGCTGGCATTGGAAGCGGGGAGGACACACCTTAATACCCTGTCTGCCCTCCCTCCCCACGTCTCTGGCAGCTCCCTGGCAGCCTCACTGGTAAAGGGCCTTATATAAAATTGGAACAAACTGAATGGATCTCGCACTATGAAAAGAGGAAGAGATTTCTTCTCTTCAACAGGGACAGAAGAAAACAGAAGGAAAATGGAGTCAGAGAGTTATAAAGGACTGATAGCAGATACTCTCACTTTCTTTATATGTCTAGAAAGTAGCAGAGGAGACTAAAAAGTGAGGGGAGAGAAGGGAACCAGGGATAGAACCCGGATGTGAGGAACACCCTGAGGAAGAAAAAGCAGAATGAGGAACAAAAGATGACAAGGAAACAAAGTAAGCAGCCGAGAAGAGAAATCCACCAAGGGAATAGAGAAAAACAAAAGAGCAAGAGCGCAACAGAATGAAGTGGGGGAGGGAGGCTGGAACAAGAACCACTGAAACGGCTCAGAAAACTCAGACATGTTGTGTAAAAAAAAGTCCCTAACTATAAATAGAAGGAAAAAGAAGTGAGAAACCATACAAAAAGATTAAAGGCAAGGGAGAGATTAGCTTTAAAGCCTAGCCTGCACAAAGCTTGCAAACATGATAATAAGAACATAAGGCAGGTTAGCACACAACATCAGCCCCTACCCAAAGAGAGTCACAGGGGCTCAACCCAAACCACCAGCCCTTCCAGATGGAAAGCATGACTGAGTTTGGTCCCAGGCTGATTTGATGGCCAGAGGGATCTGACCAGCAGTGCCCTGGGGCCAGCAGGGACATCCCTGCCCTGGGGCTCCAGGCCCAGCAGGGCCAGCCAGGCCATGGGGGATTGTCCTGCTCTGCTCTGGGC
>NW_005054381.1:1341847-1346323 GCF_000277835.1 Geospiza fortis | reverse complement strand
CAGAGGGTGCTGGCACTGCCCAGGCTGCCCAGGGAATGGGCACGGCCCCGAGGCTGCCAGAGCTCCAGGAGCTCCAGGGATGCCCAGGCTGGGGTTGTTGGGGTGTCTGGGCAGGGACAGGAGTGGGACTGGATGACCCTGATGGGTCCCTCTCAACTCAGCATATTCTGTGATTCTGTGGCCAGAATACAGAGCTCCTACATAATAAATATCACCAGAAAAAAAAAAAAACCTTCCTTGAGAGGTCTCTGATTTTAATACTAGAGGGTCCTTAAGATATCCCTGGAGCTGACAATGGCACAGCTTCCTTGCAGTGCCAGCTCTGGTTGGCTCTAAAGGGGATGGAGTTCAGCTACAAGAGAGTTAAACCAGAGCACTGGGGTAACCATATGACCCATCTGTTCTGGATTTCTTCCCTTGCTCTGCAGCAAATTCACCACATTCTGTCACGGAGGTGTCGAGAAGGAAAACTGCACCTCCTGGAATGAGGCAGGTGCTGGTGCACATCCCCTGCACCTTCCTGGCTGCAGGCACACAGAGCAGCACCCCTGGCACGTACCTGCCCAGCTGGTGCACCCTCCTGCTGGCCCTGCAAAAGCAGCTCAGCTCCAGAGAGAGACATCTTCCCCCTGCCAGCCCTGCCAGGCCTGTGTGAGGCTCACAGCACCCCGCAGCAGCCCACCCCTCATCCCTTCTGACATCTCTGCACCCCTCCCACTGCCAGCAGCAAGAGCAAGCACAGGAACACAAATTACCCACAGAGCAGCTCATGGAGCTGCTGCTTTTTAAGGTTTTTAAGGTAATGTTGGCAGAACAGCTCCGAGCACAGAGCTGCACAGCAGGGCAGCTGTGGGCACAGGCAGCTCACATCACCTGAGCTACGGGCAGGCAAACCCAAACCACTGCCAGCCAGCAATGAAGATGTAAAAACAAGGCTGCTTTGTGAATTAAAGCACTCTTGTCAGGAAAGGCTTGCCAAGTGACTTGGAACAGCTCCCCTTCATGCCAACTCCCCTTCTGCACCCATCTGAAAGGAAACTGTTCTCATTCATGCTGGTATAATGTGATTTATGTGCGGGCCAGGCTGCACCAGCACAGCTTGTTCTGACGCTCCTACTTAAGCCCAACTTTTTAATTTATGTCCAACTTTTTTAGATGTTTTAAGTCACCTAATGCATAATACATTTAAAAAGAAATCTGAATCTTTATTGCAATTATTTCTGAGACACTCTATGGCAATGTTTATCTGTCCCTGAAACACAAAAGACAGCCCTGCTGCTGGCTGAATCTGCTCCCTGCAATTTCTGCTGGCTGCTATTTGTCAGGCAACAATAACAAGCCATGATTTTTGAAGCAAAATGCACTGGTATTTGAATGAGTAATATCCAAGAATTCAGTCAGGGGAGGGCACATTCCTTGCGTTTGTATAATATTTCACAAATCCTCCAAAGTGCAGCAGCACACAAGGATGTGGTTTGTTTCCCTTTCAAACAGTCATCTGCAAGCAATTTCATTCAGTTAAATATCAGAATTAAATTTTAGCCATAGTAGTGCTTCTGTGCAAAGGAAATGATGTTTTAAATAGGCATGCAGATGTGGTCCTGCAGATTGGGGCTTAAAAGAGAGTAAATAACTGAAGGGGAGAGGCACTTACTCCTGAATTACTATTCCCAACTCCAGAATGAAAGTTCTATATATGACATAACTAAAACCACTTTGGAAACAGAACCAAACTGTTATGCAATAAGCTTTCTTACTCCCAGAGAAAAGATGATCAAATAAGAAATAGTTTCAAATCCAAAAGGTTATATTTTTTAATCCCTACTATTTTCTCTGTTTAGATGAGCCAGATAATGCTGTGATAATAAAAATATTTTGTGCTACCCCATGTCTGAGACAGAGACAGCCAATAGCACTCATCAACAGGCACAGCAGAAAATTTGGGTTAGTACAGACCTGATACAGTTATCCAGGACTTCCCAGGAAAATCTGGGTTCCTTACCAAAATCTTCCATTGCTGGGTGTCCCTCTGCGTGGGGCAAGCTCAAGCCAAGCTGCAGGAATGTGCAGGACTGGCTCTGACTACCAGGGACAATTTTCTACTTCCCAGCACAATTTTTGCATCAGTCACATCCACCTTGGGCTGCCTGTCTCCGAGACAAATATTTTACTTTTTTTTCTCTTTTAAATCTCTTCTAGGTGAGTATAAAATAATCCCTGTTCCCCATGTGGAATCAGCCAACAAGTGTGGAGGCAACCACTTCCCACATGGAAACTCTGAGAGAATTTAAGTACAGAAATGTCCAGAGAAAGACAAATGCCTCCCAGAACCAGCCCTCACCCAACAAACACAGACTGTCAAGACTGACAAACACAGACCCAAGATTTTAGAGAATGAGGTTCAAGCCAGGCCAAAAGCTCAATCAAGCCTGTGTTTTCCAGCTCTCAGTCAAGTCATTGGTGCCCAGAGTTAAAATCTGGTTTTAACTGGGAGTGGAGGGCTTCTGTACTCTCTTTGTGCTTCTGCAATAGCTACTCTGGGGTGGGGAAGGACTTCAAAAATTTCATTTCAATATTTTGCTGTGAGTATTCTTTCTTTTGTTCTAATACAAAATGGTAATGTTTTGGCATGTCAGAAAAAAAACATTAACAAAAGCACAAGATCATTCCCTCTTCTTCATTCCAGTCCTCTGTCTGGCTTGAGGAAGAGGAGGTCTGCTTGACATGGGGGAATGTCTCTGAAGGAAAACAACTTCTGGGACAAGGTCTGTGTGTCCCATAGCAGGACTGTGCTAACAGGCAGAATCCAGCTTGATTTCACCTGGAAAATGAAAAGCACTGTGTAGCTCTTAAATATTTTATTATTGAAAAGGGATCATTTCCAACCGAGAGCTTTGTTTACAGCTTGGCAGAGGGAATGGAAAATATCACGTTGATATTTGCATTTATCACCTCTGAGCACTGGGAATGGGTAACCCCAAGCACAGAGACTAAACAGTGGCAGCAGCCAACAGGCAGCCAAGCACCCCCTCAAATTCAAGGCAGTACCTTTGCAAACCCATTCAATTCACTAAATTTAAATGCACCAATACCTTTAAATCAGAAACAAACTCTCCAGTGTTCTGGGAGTGAAACAGCACTAAACTATGTGGTAATGCCAGGGAAAGAAATACCTCCCTCTCTATAATAAGCCCACAGGAGACCACAGCCCCTTACACAACTATTTGCTACTGAGGGATTATTGCTGAATTATTTCTGAAAAAGAGTCTAATAAAATTTGAGTAAAACCAGAACCATTCCCACTGTTGTTATCAAAAGACTTGTCTGTACCTGAATAATAAACTCTTTTACAGGGAAAGAAAATGAGAGCATTAAAATCTACTCTGATGAATGTCTTCCTAATGAAAGTAAAATATTTATCACTTAGTAATTCTTACTTATGGACACTGAGTAAAATATTTTGGTATTAGATGCATAATGACCACAGAATAAAAACGTGTCTTTTTATCACAACATGGAAAATTAAAGAGTTTTTAAAATTAAGGACCAAGCTAAAACAAGCCTTCTGACAATGAACAGCATTTCTGTGCTCCACTAATTCCAAACACTGCTTGACAGATCAAATTAGTGTATGCTAGGGGCTAAATATGAATACCATGGCTTTGGGCCTTTTAAAAAATGATTTCTATTAAAGCACCATGTGAATTAGCCCTATTCTATATTGCTAAAACAGGCATGTGAGTGCCCTAATTGCAGGTGATTTAAAAGTCCAGGGACAAAAATGCCATTTAATTCTGTGGTACAGTGACAACTTCATAACCTGGAGCCTTCTGAGCTTACCATCAGAAAGGTGGGCAGAAAAAAAATAAATGAACCAAAAAAACTGTAAAAGAAAGGCTTAAGCCTATTTCCCAAGAGACGAGTGCAGGCAGACAGAGAACAAGTGGCATGTCCAATGTCACACATATCACAGAATCATGGAATATGCTGAGTTGAAAGGGACCCCCAAGGGTCATCCTGTCCCACTCCTGGCCCTGCCCAGACACCCCAACAATCCCAGCCTGGGCATCCCTGGAGCTCCTGGAGCTCTGGCAGCCTCAGGGCTGTGCCCATTCCCTGGGCAGCCTGGGCAGTGCCAGCACCCTCTGGGGGAAGAACCTTGTCCTCATGTTCAGTATGGTTACTGTGAGAGAGCCAGGAACTGAATTTAAGTGTTGATCCACTCTTAACTCTCCTGTTTTCAGGTCCATAACTATTTCTCACCTTCCTTTATGTCTCAGGTAGCAGAGTGTAGCTGGGTGTGTATTCTATTTCCATCTGTCAGGGCTGGGGCAGTTCTCTGCTGTCCATGGGGCAGTTTTTTCTTTATCTCTCCCACAGCCAATCCTCCTCCAGGAGATCTCTGCTGTCCATGGCCACTGAGTGTCCCTGCAGGGCTGATCCAATTCCAGCATCCCATGGGGAGATGCTGCGCCC
>NW_005054381.1:1341375-1341768 GCF_000277835.1 Geospiza fortis | reverse complement strand
CAGCACAGCTGGCACTGCAGGAGGGCTGAGCCCCCATGGGATGGGGCTGTGCCACCCCTGACACACAGGGGGGCAGGGACTGCTCTCACTCTGGCTGTGGTTTGGTTTTGTTGTTTGTACTATTGCATTTGTATTTTTAATTTTCCTAGTAAAGAACTGTTATTCCTACTCCCATATCTTTGTCTGAGAGCCCCTTAATTTCAAAATTACAATAATTCAGAGGGAGGGGGTTTGCATTTTCCATTTCAGGGGAGGCTCCTGCCTTCCTTAGCAGACACCTGGCTGTTCAAACCAAGACACCTGAACTCCCAGCAGTGCTGAGTTCCAGGTGCTGTGCAGTCAGTGCCAGCCTGGGCTCCTGCAGCCCAGGGTTCACCCCAGGCCCTGGAGCTC
>NW_005054381.1:1337967-1341365 GCF_000277835.1 Geospiza fortis | reverse complement strand
TTGAGCCACCACAGCTCCAGGATCAGCCTGCTGAGCCCCCACAGGAGCCCAGCCCTGGTCAGCCAGGGCCCATTCCCAGCGTGGGGATCCCTGGCAGGGTTTGGCCCCTGGTGCAGGGGGTGGCTGCTCCCTGGGAGCTGCTGGAGCTCGCAGCTCAGTGCAGTTCTGCTCTGCTCTTTACACTCACAACACTTGCACTCAGAGGCTCGCAGCATTTCCTGGGAGTTAAAAATGATTTTACAGTGTTTCATTAAAAATAAATAACCTACTTAAGGGGGAAAAAAATGCCCAGTGTTACCAAAGGTAAACACACCAGGAGTCTCAAGTAATGTTGACACAGCACAAAACACATATCAAATATTTGTCAATTAACTTTTTAATGCAATTTACAGGAACTTTTGTCTGTGTTTTTTTAATATTTTGCCACTTTGTCATAATTTATTCCTTTCCCAAAGCAGACTCTGCTTTTAGCTGACAACTACTTTTTTTAATTTAAACCACACTATAAATGTAGTAAATTTCCAAAAATATTTCGGAAAGCATGTTATCCCTGGCATTTAACCACCAGCTTGTCATACAGCCGAGCCCTCTAACCTTGGCACTGCAAGAGAAGACTTTAAGCAACCACTGCTTTAAAGAAGAGGGGGGAAAAGGGCAGATTTTTGGATGACAGGAAGATGGCATTTTTACAGTGACAAAGATTTATGATGTTTAAATTGCTCAGCCAGACTACTCCAGTGTAATGACTGAAGTTGAGATGGGTATCCTGTATTTAAATGCACAGATACACTGCAGGGCAGCTACTTCTGGATGGTTTTGATGGGCTAATTTGCAATAAAAAGTAAGATTTCAAGGAAGAACCTTAAGGAGTAAATTGGCTGGTGTGCTGTTTAAAATCCAGCTGGTGTTTCAATGCCCTGCCAGCTCCACTGATGTGTTAGCTGGCTCTGGATATGGGGCTAAGTCTTAATGCAGCAAACACCTTAAATATCTAAATGAAATGCTCCAGCCATAGCAGAGATCTCTGCACAAGAACAAGTTCAGCTGAGTTCCTGAGGGAAGGAAAAAAAAACCCTGCAAAGAGAATGGAGTTGTCTGTAACAGCTGACAGAAGTTCAGATGCAGCTAGTCAAGTGCAGCCAGTTATGATTCAGTTGTATAATAGCATTTGCACTGACAGACAAGACAATCTTTCTTACAACTGTCTGTAGCTTTTTGGCTTGAAGAATCTTGATGTTCTTATAAATTGCAACTTCCCATCACATTCAAAATGTCTATATATTTTTACAGGACACAAGGCATTTGTATGGCATCTGTTACAAAATATATATTCCTACTGCCTAGAAAATGCATTTCAAGTCTTCATACATTAAGTCTGATTTATTCAAGCTCATGGAAAAACTATTTTGAGCAATCTGTCTGGAACACAGGATGCATGAAGAACTGGGGTGCCAGAGACTGCCTTCTGATTCTCTGCCCCTCGGCACCAGCACAGAGAAAAGTTACTTTGACCTGAAACTAATGTAAATTGAAAGTGCTGCAACCTGAGCCACTCCAAGAATGTAATTCTCATCCCATTTACCTGACATCATTAATCTGTGCAGCACTGATCATCAGTCAGTTATCTCAGTTCACTGCAGTTGCCAGAGAGCATCCCTATTTATGGAGATGTTACTCTTTTCAGCACAGCAGGTTGAGTTTTTGCTCAGATCATCTAGAGATACTATTTGTAGATAATCTCCAGCTGACAGAGGCTGTTCCAGGGCTGGCAGAGAGCACTAACACTCCCAGGAACACGTGCTCCTTATCCAAGCATTTTCCATGGCATTTCCTGATCACCCTGCACTGCTGCCAGCACCACACACTGAGGAAAATGTCCCAGAATTCAGGGACTGCACCAGAGCTACCAAAGCCCAAAGACACACCCTCCCAGAGAGGTTTTGTGCTTTGGTATTTCACAATTCCCATGGGCTCCAGTGACAACCGGCTGGGCCTCAGAGCCCAGGCTGGAGGAGCAGGGGATGGAGCACAAATCTGCACTGGGGGGCAAAGTTACACTGAGAAACCTGAGAGTGGCACAGACACAGCACAGAGCAGTCACAAAAGCACAGCACTGCATTGTGCCAAGCTCCCTCCCCTGAGCACTCTCACCAGGTGACTGCAGAGCCCTGGAGATGGCACAGGGCACCACCAAACAACTGCTTGTACCTCCCATTGTGCCCCCTGCCCAGATGCTTTTTTATTTGTAGATCCCTTACAAATATCCAGGAGCCATGGGTGAGATCTTTTGCATTTCTATTGAGAGATTTCATGCCTACTTACAGTCTGTCTTCATTATTACCATAATCATTATTATTATTAACAATACAGACACTCATAGCTTCACACTTTCACAGAGTCACAGAATATTCTGGGTTGGAAGGGATCCACAAGGATCAAGTCCAGTTCTTAAGTCAATGGTTCACACAGGGATCAAACTCACACCCTTGGTGTTACTGGCACCTTGGTTTGGTTTCCTTTAATCTCTTTGCACCCTACTGGTGAGGACCTTCCAGAGCACCAAGAAAAGCCTGTCTGCAAAAAAGACACTCAGGTTGTAGGACAGGGCAAGCAGGTCCCTGCCATGGGACCCTGCTGTCCCACACACACCTTCATTCACAGAAACACAGGATTAATGACATTGGAAAAGACCTTTAAGATCATCAAGTCCAACCTATGACCCAACACCACCTTATCAACCAGACCATGGCACTGAGTGCCACATCCAGTCCTTTTATAACACCTCCAGGGCCAGTGACTCCACCACCTCCCTGGGCAACCCCCTCCAATACCCAATCACACTTTCTGTGAAGATTTTTTTTTTAATGTCCAGCTTACACTTCCCCTAGTGCAGCTTAAGGCTGGGTGCTCTCATCCTGTGGCTGTTCCGTGGGAGCAGAGCCTGACGCTCCCTGGCCTCTCCGTCCTGTCAGGGAGTTGTAGAGATGATGAGGCCTGCCCTGAGCCTCCCCCTCTCCAGGATAAACATCCCCAGCTCCCTCAGCCACTCCTCACAGGATTTGTGCTCCAGACCCCTCCCCAGCCTTGCTGCCCTTCTCAGGATGCATTTGGGTGCCTCCAGCCCAGCACACAGGCAGCCCCTGAGGCACGGGCAGTGTCCCTCCTTCCCCAGCCCGCAGCAGGGAAAGGCAGCCAGCTCCCCCCATCCCTAGGAGGAGAGGAGCAGCTTTACAGTGCCAGGGTGTGGCACAGAGGCTGGGCTGCCTCACCCTGTGCAGAGGGACAGCAGCTGGTGGCCACCACAGTGGGCAGGGCAGGGTGAGCACAAGGCAGAGCTGCCTGGTGGGGCAGCACAGGGACCCAGACACTCCATCCCTGTCACACACAGCACACATGGA